>NW_024423786.1:35426338-35712480 GCF_017311325.1 Ursus maritimus
AAGATTTTATTTATTTATTTGACAGAGATAGAGACAGCCAGCGAGAGAGGGAACACAAGCAGGGGGAGTGGGAGAGGAAGAAGCAGGCTCATAGCAGAGGAGCCTGATGTGGGGCTCGATCCCAGAACGCCGGGATCACGCCCTGAGCCGAAGGCAGACGCCCAACCGCTGTGCCACCCAGGCGCCCCAGAGCAGTATTTCTATAGGAAATAAAAGTTTGTGGCTTTTTTTTTCTTCTAAGACACTTCAGAGTTCCCACCAAGAGGTCTCAACTTACTTGATTAATAATCACAGCAGCAGTATGAAGCTGCCATTCACTGAGCCCTGCTTACGTGCCGGGGTCTGTACTAAGTAGCTCAAAATCATAACTTTGTTTGATCTTCACATGGCCTGTTTTTGCCATTTACAGATGAGGAAACTGAGGCTCACAGGGCAGTTTTACTGAAGGTCAAAGCTCAGTAAGTGAGCAAAGCAGGCACTGAAAACCCAGGCCGAATTCACTCTTACCTACTCAACTACAACCCTCCTCTCCTGAATCAAAATAGCACAAAGATGTTTTAGAGACAAGCAAATGTGTGGAATTGTTGGGCCCAAAGCAGGAATAACATGTGGAAATTTTGTTGGGCCAATTAATTGTGAGAGAAGCTAAAGCAGGAAGTGGTCATTTATGGCAAGGTGATAATTATTAAAACCAAAAGGTAAGCAAACCATGGGCTAGAAATAAAAAGCTCTTCAGACTGCAGTTCTTTCCCATACCTTGTGCCAATGTGGCACAAGTTTGGGATGTTACAACATTCACATGTTCTTTTTTTTTTTTTTTCAACATTCACATGTTCTAAAGCAAGAACGTAAGATGCACTGTTTAGTGGGCAAGAAGGAACAGAGTTGGAAGCCATCTTGGAAATCCAAAATGATACATTTGCATTTATCCTGCTGACAATATGAAATTTCAGGGAGCTCTTACTGGTCAAGACATTCATTATAATTATAATAATATTCCAACAGAGGTAAGGAGAACCTCCAACTTCATCTGGACTCATCCACTCCATTGAATTTTCAACTCCACATTTTGGCAAACATGGCTTAAATTTTTTATAGTTGCTTAGTTGAACCACAATGTACTTTTGAATGACTTTTGGCAACAAGTGAACATATCACACAGTCATAAGCCATCCCCCGAGGCTGTACACTTGGTAGCACTTCCACGGAAGGCACAAAATTATAAGACCAAAATTGGCACCTGCACCCTCTCCAGAAAGGGCAATCGCGCCCCTACTAACTGGTCTTGCTGGTTAAGTAAAGAAAATAAAGTGTTTACAGAACAGCTGAGTCAACTGTGATCTTGGAGAGCTGGAGTCACCAGTGTCAGTCCCCCGAAGGTGCCTCTGTGTCTTTGGGCAGCATAGAGCAGAAACCAGAGGCACTTACCCGCATGGCTTCAGACTTTTTGTGAAACATCTCTTCCATGTTCTTTGCCAGCTTTTTCACCAGTTGGAGGCCATCAATTTCTTCTATGGCAACGTCTTTCTCATACTCTTTGTATTTCTGTAAGAAGGGAAGGCAACAAGAAAGGCATAAAACACCATACCCATGACTTCGGAGCACATCTACTTACAAGGACTAAATAGGACTGCCTCTTGGATTTGAAGATATTGGACTGTATCTCAAAATTATCAAACCAGCTAAGGAGAAATGTGAAAATTGGCTCTGGCTCTCTTAGGAACTTAACGAGCACCCAGGAAAGGAAAAAAAAAAAAAAACAAAACCTTAAAGCAATCAAGCACTTTATCATCCATCCTCTTCAGTGCTCGAAATCAACACTCTAACACTTCCAACTTGACCACACTCAGCCGTTCTTTTGGAGGACTTTCCCAGATTCATGAGCTGTCCAACAGCCAACGCCACTAGACACTGACTATTCCAAATGCGTCATTAAATAAAAATGAAGAAATTTAACTCGTGTGTGTGTGTGTGTGTGTGTGTGTGTGTTTTCTTGAACATCACTAACTTAACTTTTTCACGGCCAAAGACTGGAGACAGGGAAAAATAGTTTCAAGGCTATGACTGTAATGTATAATTATAGCAGGAGTAGGCAATCTATAATCCTTGGGTCAAATCCAATCCATCACCTATTTTTATAAATAAAGTTTTATTGGCACAAAACCAGACCCATTTGTTTTTATATTCAATCAAGTTTAGTAGTCACAATAGAGACCAGATCACCCACAAAGACTAAAATATTTACTCTTTTTTATAGAAAAAGTTTGCCAACTCCTAAACTGGAATGGGAATTGAAGAAAGTCACATGGCAGAGCATCTCATAAACATTTTATAGTGAGAGAGTCCTTGCTATGGATTTTAGCATTTCAATTCAATCCACTAATGTTCATTGAGGACCTCCTACGTACCCTCAAGAACTCACAGAAAAGAGAATGTAAGAGTAAGTACAAAAGCCATAAAAACAAATACTTTATATATCTCATAATGAGTTCATCTGTTCATAAGAGACTGATTTGCTCAAATTCTCAAAGATAATTTTTCATTTAAAACCTATCACACCCTAGTGACAGATAATCTATTTCACCAGCAGTTCTCAAAATGGCCAAGAACCCTGAGGGTTCCCTGAGACCCTTTCAGGGGCCCATCAAGTCCTCCTTTTCCCCAACAGCATATCTATATGAAGCCAGAATTTCTTCATAGATTTCAAAAAATCACAACAGACTGAACACAGAAGCAGATATGAGGATCCACCTGTCTTCTCTTTAACCATTAAAAAGATTTGCAAAAGAAAAAAAAAAGTGCCACTCCTCTTTTTTTTTGTCTGTTTTGGAGAACACAGTTATTTTTCATAAAATACCTATTTATGATAACATATGTTTTTCCGCTTGAATTAATTTTTAAATGTCTCGGTTTTAATTTCTAATATGGCAAATATCAATAGATGGGACCCACATGAGCAGAAGCTCTTAGGGATCCTCAGTATTTTATAAGAGTGTAAAGGGGTCCTGAGACCCAAAACTTTGGTTTAACTAAAGATTTAATTTTGTTCCCGTTGCAAAAAAAAATATTGTTTATTAGTAAATACCTCCCAAATGGAGTTTGAAATACTTTTTTTTTTTAAGATTTTATTTATTTGACAGAGAGAGAGACAGCCAGCAAGAGAGGGAACACAAGCAAGGGAAGTGGGAGAGGAAGAAGCAGCCTCCCAGTGGAGTAGGGAGCCCGATGCGGGGCTCGATCCCGGCACCCTGGGATCACGCCCTGAGCCGAAGGCAGACACTTAACGACTGAGCCACCCAGGCGCCCCGAGTTTGAAATACTTCCAATGTCAACAGAAATCCCTTACATTATTGTAGGTAATAAAAGGCTGGGGAACTAAAGCTATTGGGGGTTTTATATTTACCTTTGTTAGGAGAACCAGAACCACTTACTGACCCCTCACCCCAGCCTCCTACTTAGAAAAAACAAGGGCTCCACATCTTATCTTGGCTCTAAAGACCTTGAGAGTCATTTTTAAAGTGGAAAATGTAATGGCTTTTTAATGGAAATACAATTTTTACAAAAATGTGTATTTTCTCCCCACTTCCCCTTCTTTACTTTAAAGGATGTAAACTGAGAGGAGGCTGTTTTTCCTTGCCCAAAGGAAGGGTGTGTGTGGGTGTGTGTGCGTGTGCACGCATGCACGTGTGTGTGACACAAAGCACTTCCCTTCCTAGCTCAGATTTCCAAGTCTGTTGAGGCAATAATATTAGGTGTCTTGAAAAGAGAAGAGTAGAGTTTGAGGACAGGGGGGAATGGCCCTATGGAAATGAACATAAGAGACTAAAATGAAATCCCTACAGTCTGAGGGCATCTGACTAGAGTTCTCAGAGCCCAGCATTAGATACTGACAGAGACAAAGAGAGAAGGACAGGAAGGGACCCCCAGACTCGGCATCAGGGCCTCTGACTGAAACGTCAGCCCTAAGGGCTTGGTTTTCTGAGAATTAAGGTGAGCCTAAGGAAAAATACAAAATGCTATTCTAGACTGCTTGGGTCCAGACCAAGATAGACATCTGCTACGTTGTTTGTGAGATGCGCTGAGCTGCTCCACATTGTCCTGTAATGGACTACGGGTTGTGAGTGACACTCTTCTCCTTGCTCCCCGAAAACATCCATATAAATCCGAAGTGTTTGCCTTGAGAATCTCTCTCTTACATCTCACCCGGAGAACAATTTCTCCTTCTAGGTCTCCTCTCCTCCTCGACAAGGCTGTACTCGTTCTCTAAGACAATGAGGCTATACCCTTTCTTTGAGCTCCAGGACACTCTGTGCTCATCTTTCCTGGCCATGTGGCTTGTGTGGCCTGGGGGGCAAGGACAGGTCCTTGTGCTCACCCACCAGCCCACAGCAGACACTCACAGGACTTCTCTGAACGAAGCTTGTTGCAAAACAATTTCGATGTTACAGTATAAGGAGGAGGCAAGCAGGGATACAGCTACATTGCTCTGGGTTCTATAATGGTGACCTCTCTACCCCTGGAGAGGTTGACTGGATTGACCCGCGATGTGGGGCTCCAGTGAGACCAACCGTGGCTCAAGCTAACAGCGTCCTCTGGTGTATGAATAAAACTTCAAGGACAATCACTGGAAATGTTCCCTAAGTTCAAATGCAAGCCAATGCCTTTGGAGCCAAAAATCCTGGGGGTTCTCTGCTGCTGCCAGATGTGTTCCAAAAGCCAGCAGCTGAGGCCAGCCTATACCCAAAGCTGATTCGCTACCAAAACTATGAAGTTCAAGAAGTGAGTAAAACAAAACAAAGTTGCCAGTCTAATATTTACAGAGTCAATATAATAAATCTCTGTCTTAAGTAATTCTATAATGAAAGGTGATCTAGAGGCGTAAGATAAAGAAAAATAAAATGCATTTCACAATTAGCCTTTACCTGAATCTTCTGGTTTTTAGATAGGGCCCCATTATTCTGGTCATATTCGTTCTGGCATGTGTTTTTCTCCCCAAGAGATCTCTAGAAAGGAATCCATTTATTTAACTACAACCATCCCCCCCAAGTTTTCAGTGAGATCATCCTGCATCCTCTCTTCCTCTGACTCTGCTCTGGGAAAAGGAGCCAGTGACTTTATGGAGGGCTAGTCTCCCAGGCCTCCTTGTGCCTGGTGACCTAACTAACCAATCTCAGTCCAAAGCCCCTTGCCAAGCTAAGGACTCCAGATCTGGGACAAACGTAACCATTCACTGGTTCTATCCCTCTGACAGCCTAAGTCCCCTCCCCTCAGGATACGTGACGATGGGTCTTCCTTGCCAATGAGCCAAGCCTGTACTACTTTCTCCCCACCCTAGGGAAGTTATCCCATAAGCAAAAAGACATCCTGCTTCTCAAGATGTGTTAACGCCTATTGGAATTGGGTCAAACAGCTTAATGCCTTACTCTTACCAGGAAATGTTACACTTTGCTGGAATCAAAGGATTTTGAAGAACAGAGAGAGTAACACAGTGATAGCCATTAGCCAACTGCAAGCCTTTGGTGTCTTGGGATGGGCATATACATCCAAAACCTTTAAAAATGTGCCAACTGTACAAAACCAACAATTTCACCTCCAGCACCCAGATAAAGGAAGCTACAACGGTACAAGAGAATTCCACAAAGCCGTCCCAAATTGTGTGAAAGAATGTAGCAAACGTGCACACACAGTATGTTCCGATATGTTACAGATAGTAATCGGTAACTTTTTGTTTTAAATTACTAATCTGCCGTATACACCCATACACACGAACACCCTGCTAGAAGGATATATGCCAAACGTTCACAGCTGGCTGTACGATCACCAAGGATTTTTCCTCTTTCTTTTCTTGCTTACCTGTATTTCCTAATTTTTACAATGAACATACTATTTTGGAAATTAGAAAATATAAAAGTTGCAGTTATGTGAGAACAGCGTATGGGCACCTAGTAAACAGATTTCTTTAGGGAAATGTGGTCCCAATTAGAATCTGTGTAATTAAGCAGCATGTCTTCATTAGCGGAGCCTAAGAAAGTCAGTAAAATGAGTCCTCCGTGTATCACGGGCTCAGCACGGTGCCGGAAGCTTTTCCATATTAATTTGTGTAATCCTCACAGCCACCCCGAGAGGTAGGTATTATCCCCAAATTGCAGATGGGGAACTGAGGCCCAGAGAGGCGTTAGTTGGTAGGTGGAAGTCAAATGGTCAGAATGAGTTTTAAACCTATTAAGGTCTAACTTCTAATCGCTAGGTCTTTTGAACTCGGGGGTAGGGGGTAAAGGACCAACAGTCCAAATATTTGCAAACTTGTTTCAGAGGGGCCATTTCACTGCCTTAATGGACCCCTGTCTCCTTGCTCTTGTCGCCAACGGTGGCTTGGACTCGCCAAGAGAGTCAAATACCAAAAACCAGAGACATGACCTGTTCGAGGAGGGCTGCAGCTGTTCACATAGTCAGAGCACACCGGACATCACAGCAGGGGACTCTGTCCCTCCGAGGGCCACTGAGGGCATGAGCCTGGAGCCTGGCCTCAGAGGAGCAGACAGAGCTCTTGAGAATAAAAATATCTGGAGAGAGAAGAGCAAGCCCACTCTGAAAGGAGTTCCTGGAGCCTTAATTATAAATTACTCCCTGGCTGTGTCTGGGCTACAAAACGTCTTTTGTTCTCCAAGGGACCAAGAAAGACCTGGAGGCAAATCACCCCACACTCCTTTTCCTCCAGGTTTTGCCTCCCCACACAGCTGTGTAGGCAGTGGCACTTTATTTCCTATAGCTTCAAGGACTGCTCTAGCAATTATATCTGCTTCATAACAAAAGCAGCAGCCCTTCAACCAGGAAAAGGAGTTAGGACAGTATCAGCAGGTCCCTGTAAACACACAAAGGAAGGCAGAGGAAAAGACAAACATAGGAGAGATACCATGCCACCTCATTAAGGAGTCAGGCCAGGCCGGATTTGAATCCTGTCTCTGCAACATGTCACTTCTATTCTGTGTCTCCGCTATGCCAGACATGGTACTAGGCACAAGCACAATGATGGGGAGAGCAGAGTGGAAGAAAGCTGGCAGTCTATTGGTCAGGAGTGTTCTGATGAGTAAAAAGGCTAAGATGATACATCAGGGTAAGTACCCTGATGGGGTGGTCAAGGCAGTGACTCCCTGCTTGCTGGACCCTTGATGGATGACAAGGCTGGGAAGGTGGGAGACAAAACAGGTGGGAAGCATGCCAGGCAGAGGGAAAAGCAGGGACAGAGGTCCAGGGACAAGACGCTGTCTGGGGCTCGAGGAAATACCCCCTGTTCCACTTCACTGGTGCATGGATGGCCAAGGTGGGGACTCTGCTGAGAGTTGAGGCCAAAGAAGTAAGCAGGGCCAGGCCATCAAGGGAGTGGGCTAGGATTAAGATTTTGGACCTTACCCTGATTTGGGTAAGTGGGTGGGGTGTGGAGATGGGTGGGTTATGGAGACAGGCCATAGCCAGAGCCAGGGAAAGGTTCAAGGGTGGGAGGGACTCAGGAATCCCATGTGCACTTTTAAAAAACCTCAGTGTGCAGAAAGGGTAGGAGGGAAATAAAACTGGACAGAGAAAAGGAGCTGAGGGACCCAAGTGGTCAGGAGACAGCACAGTGGAGAGGCCACAAGACTCAGAGGAGTGGGAGGTGGACTCCCTGGAAGACATCAAGAGGGCTGACGGCTGGATGCAGCAGCAGTCTGGGCTGGCTGGCTGGCCATGTCATTTAAAGGAAATCGCTGAGCCTCCTGGGCCTCGATGTCCTAAGTCAGAGCATCAGGGGTCATGAGGCCCCTCTTCCAGGGCCTGGGGCGTGGGGGTGGGGGAGGACATCTGTGGAAGCCCCCAGTGCAGTGCCTGCACATAAGGCCCACTCCAAATCCTCACAGCACCTCTCTATGGAGGATTCCAGTGAGTGCCGTATTGTCACACTAACGCCTTCCAGAACTGAAGCTCTTCGTGTAAGCGACAAACTGCAACAGGTTGGCTGATGATACCGATACTCTTCCTGTGGCCACCCCCAGCCTCTGGGCCGCCCCCTGGGCTCCAGGCAGTAGCCAGATTGAGCCCTGAGCGACACAGCCCAGACTCAAGTGGAGGCAGAGTGCAGCCCTTCCCAAGAACACCTCTCTGCATTCATAACACAGAAGGAGGGCAAGCCTGGGACTTTTTATTCCCTCTGTCACAAGAGAACATCTGAAGCCTCCATTCCTTCTGTTAGCAGAATCAGCATTTGGCAAGAAATCTTGTGATGAGCCAAGAACATTTATCATTTGAGAAGGGAGACACAGAAATGCATTATTTCTGCAGCATCCATTTTGCCAGATCATTTCACACAAACACCAGGAAGAGGAAAGCACTACCTCACTGTCAGAACACTTAATGTTGTTCATACATTTGGGTCATTTTTTTCCTACGTGATGACTGAGTATCTAGTAGTGAGTCACCTGGAACAGACCCCAAAGAGCAGGGCTTGGGTCAGGAGACTTCTGAATGGTCACAGTTAATTGGGATAAAAGCCAAACACAGGAGAGAGGTTCTGAGTAGAAGAGCCAAGTGCCCCCTGAACCAAGTGCCCCCTGCTGGAGACGGACGCAGGGGTGACCCTTAGCCAAAAAGCTGGTGCAGCTGAACCTGGTCTCGTGGCCAAATTTTCTCAGCAAAACCTGAAATTACATCTCTAGATTCAGCATCATTAAACCACTAGATGAAGACGGACAGAAGGTCCAGGGGAGGAGATGGCAAAGCAGGGACCTGCCCATCCCCAAGTGAGAATCTGGGGAGCTTGCCTCAAAGCCCATGACTTGAGAGAAATGGTGAGAACTAGTGCTGCTTCTCTATCCCTCCCCGAAGCCTCCAGCACTTCCCTTGAAATCCCCGGACCCAGATCCCCCAATAAACCCTGTCCCTGGGAAACCCTGGAGACAGGCCAAGCCCAGCGCCCTGAAAGGTGGCTTGTTCGCAGAAGAGCTGAAGATATTTCCCGTTCCTACTTTAAGGTTCAATTTTCAATCTTATTCTCATTCCTTCAAGCTCTCAAAGAGCCACAGTACAGAAGCTGAATTCATTACACCGATCAGTTAAATAAGGATCACACCAACACACACCAAAAAAGGAACCTAAGCTGAACTCACTGCTATTTTCATTCATTCAACAAATAGTTAGAAACAGCCTACCGAGTGCCAGGCGGGTGGGGGGAATAAGGGACTACTGACAAAAGCATATATTCCCTCGGGGTATGAGAAAGCCAATTTTTGGTCCATTTCATTAAAAATAAGTAATAAGCAAGCTGGAACAGAGCTGCCTGGACCGTCTCAATCTAAACTTGAGCCCTGATATCCCACCTCACCATTCTGTGCCAGTCTCCTTCTGAGGCCACACCTGCGTGCAGTGCGGGCGGGTCACGTCTGCCGTACGTGGGAGGGCATTGTGTGCCTTCTACGGAGTGCCTAACAGGCTATAAAGCACAGACATATATTTCTCCTTGAGTAGGGAGGAATGAGGACCAGGAGTTATGGGCAAACCCACAGTCCTATCAACAATGAAAACGTGGCCAGGAATAGGAAGGACACCACAGTCACCAGGGAGGTAAAAGGCTCCAGGGAAAGATATAAAACAATGAATTTGCTAAGTGTCATAGAAAAGGGGATGACTCGTACAGCATGTGTAACTCCCTGCCTCCTGGGAGATGAAGTCTGTGAAGTGTGCTATTAATGTCCTGAGACGGCCATGAACCACCACAAGGTGGCTGATAAACAGAGGCAGGACATCTGTGACCCAAGCTTGAGGGACAGTGGAAATAAGGGCAGGTTGGGGAGAAGGGGAAGAAAGGGAGACATATATCAATTAAGCCATATTTTAGACATATATCAATTCATCAGATATCCCTCCAACGGGGAGAAAGGGATACAATCCCTGCTCTGTCTCCTCTGTCTTATTCCTAGCAAAGGTGGCTGACCTGATGGGATGGGTGGGAAAGAATCTGCATGGATTTTGCTGGAATACTATTGATTTGGAGCCTGGTGGCAGCATCCTGCTTGGCTTAAAATCACTGGCTGGGGTTCAAGATGCAGGAAGATCAACAACATGCCGCCCACTTGCTAGGCAATCTGGCATTGTGCTAAGACCAGGGACTTCTCAGCCAGGTACACGAAGTTCAAGCGTCACCACTCAGTAGCTATGTGACGAGCTGCTCAGCCTACATCAGCCTCCTTTCCTTCATCAGCACACGGGATGACACCAGACCTCCTAGTGTGCTTAGGATGATCAAAGAGGGTCAAGGGTGTAAAGTACCCAGCAGAATGCTGGACACGGGATAATGCGCTCCAAAAATGGTGCTGGTGTTGGTAGAGGTGGTAATAAATTCTGATATTTGTTCTACGACTTCTGAGAATGGTCATTCTCTTGCCTCAACAACAAGAAGATACTCTGAACCAAAGTTCACAGTCTAACCGATGAGCTAGACTTCAATGCTACTCTGGGCAGTGGTATTTTTCAGATGCATTCCCAAGGCACTGAGGGGTCTTCAACAGTAACTCTTTGGGGAATGGCCCCCTGCTGGCAGGAACCGGACGCTAGAAGTCTCTGTTTACATAGTGGAAATGACAGTTTTTTGATATGGCACTGAAGGTGTGGCAATAAAAACTAATCATCTACAATTTTTGGATTCTCTCCTTATAGGCAGTGTCATTTTCTTATTATGACATAAATGTACTTAGTATTCCTCTTGACTCAATTATTGCATACAGAAGTGTCACTTCAAAATACAACACTCCAACGCAATTATGTTTCCAAGTAAATATATTTCCAAATCCTTTAAGCTGATGTTAGGAACGCTTCTTCTTAACCATAACAACGAACCTAACTGAATGCATGGCACTCTAGGTCACAGAAGAATATTTTTCTGTTTGAAAATGAAAAGTGCCATTTTGTACAAATAATTCTGTTTCACACAGGTAATTCCAATCGAGTGTCTCCAAGGTCCAAACATCACCCACGATTAATGCGGGGCTCTTCCAGATCTAGTTGGGGGGGGGGAATCTTGAGAGAATGCAAGTTTTTCTCCGTCAAAGCCATCAGAACAAGACACAATTTGCAGGAGAGACCCTCCAAGCAAGGACAGAAGGAGGGAAGACAGGGCACTATATGACAACCCAAAGAACAAACAGAGGGCAGCCAGGGAGCAGCTGGGCTCCAACCTCTGCAGGGCTGTGGCTCGTGGAGAGCACGTGCAGGATCTGGACGATCACCTGTAAGCAGTTCTTGCTCTGCGGGGAGAAAAGCATGGATATGGACCATCACTGAAGGCAGCAGAGTTTGCTCAGCATGTTACTAAGAACTTCCAGCTGGGGGATGGAGGTCGTGGTCTGGTCTAAATGGCTTCTCCGGGTGCCCTCTGGTCCTCACCTCAAAGGAGCACTGCCACAAGAATTACCAGGGTCCCCTGGCCCTCGTGTCCCTGGCGTCCTTGTTCCCAGTTCACTATCCGGAGTGCCCTCCTAAATCACCAGGTTCTGGGGACGCTATTCTTCAGAGGAGCTGGCTCTGCAGTGGGTGGTCTCTGACAGATTTCTAGCACTTTTGGACTGTCAGGTCCTGAATTAAAAGATGGATATCTCTCCTCTCCCTGTTTTACTGTCTATACTCCTTTTTTTTTTTTTAACCTTGATAAGTCTCATAAGCTTTTACTGTTCAACACAGTCAACTGGACCAATGCTACTGATAAATTTAGCTCTGTGGAGGTAAAACTGAGTGTGAATGCTGCATTCAATTCCTGTTGTATATGAGGGGAGGTCAGTCAGAGGCAAGCTACTAAACCAGCTGTTGATACAAGCATCCTTGCCCTAGCATGGTGGCATAGCATACTGCTCTAAAACAGGGAAATTCATCTGCCTACTCGATAAACTCAGATGATCTCAATGCTTCTAAAAAGAAAAAAAAATCCAATTCCTGGGTATTTTCTGGATTACTGCATGGGATATGAGGCTCTGAAATGCACATTTTTATGCTGTACATACATCCTCACAACACTAAAAGCCAAAATAATGACTACAGGTCCACGTGTGTTAGAGAGGAACAATTACATTGTAGCATTTGCAAGTGTGCTTAATATACGCCAGCAAATTTAAATACAGCCAAACTGCAAATAATAAGACATTACTTTATAAATCCTGGACTACTTGAAATAGGTTCTTTTCCCCAGCCTACTCTTTTCGAACACATTTTTCTGATGTTCCGATTTAAAATAATTCATCCTTCCTTCTCCCTAAGGGTCCGAGGGAATAGCAACAATGACAATAACAATAATTTATTTTTAATAATAACAACCGGCACTATTGAGCACTTAACTTTGGGTCAGATAGATACTGTTTTCTCCCATTTTACAGGTTAGGAACTGAAGCACAGAGAGATTAGCCAAGTTACCAAGGTTATACTACCAGTAAGTGGTTGTATTCATTATGGGGACAGTAGCTACTATAATAAAAATATCCCCAAATCTCAGTGGTTTGACACAATAGACATTTATTCCTCACTGATGTAACCACCCATCCTTATCTGCAGCCTTCCATTTAGCGATTCAGGGACGAGGATCCTCCCATCGTGTGTCTGTTCTCTCCCCTCAGGCCTTGGAGTCTTCTGCATTCAGCCAGCAGATGGGGGAGAGGGTGAGAAGAGGCACCTGCTTCCTCACTCCTCAGCCTGGAAGCAACATGCAGCGGCTCTGCTCATATTCCACTGGCACTTACTAGCCACATGGCCCAACCCAACGTACCAGAGCTGGGAAAACAGAACCGGTGGCTGAGGAGCCATATCCAGGCTCCAAGGCAACACCGTGGAAACGGATGCTTCAATCATCCGGGATCTGCGAGCTGTCTGTGCTGCTGTCACAGAGCCAGGATTCGAACCCAGGCAGCATGGCCTTGGAGTCTATACTCTCAACCACCACACTTCCATTTAAAAGCTTGATAAACTGTAGGTAGATGAAACCTTTGACTAAACCTTGGCTGGGAACCACCTGCAAGATGGATAATTTAAAGCTGGCACAATCAAGTCACAATCTACAGAAAGGGTAATATGATCCAATCACTTGCATGTGTAATTACGGTCAGGCTCAGATGTTAAAGGCCAAGATATTGCAACACAGAAAGGAACACATTATAAACAATTCTAAGACCTTCTGCCCGATTTCCTTAATCCCAGCTCAAATAAAACTGCTATTTGAGTAACATCAGTGACCTTCTCTAGCATACGATATTAGTTGCCCAGGCGCCACAAAAGTTAATTGGCTTAACTAAAGTCTCTTTAATTCTACATCCAAGATGTCCTGGAAATCGAAGGCAATCAATGAATGAGTCTGCAAGATCCGTAACAAGCTTAGAGCTAATACTATTTGCAGCTGCTCAAGTGGTTTCTGTACTTACAGAGCCAGAAGCTGGAATGCGGGTTAGGACCCTGCCTCTGAATGAACCTTTAACTCCATCCACTCCAAACTGAACCTACAGGCCCGGGTGTATGGGGCAGCTGGGCCCTAGCTTTTCGCTGGGAAATGTGGAGAACGATGGTGCGATCATGCCCAGGAGTTATGAACCCGCCCTCCTCCTGCTGTCTCCCTTGTGCAGAGATTGGGGAGGTTCTGTTCCCCACTGCTGACATCAGAGGCTGAGAGAAAATGGTCCACGGCATCAGCATCCTGCCTGCGAACATCCCCCTGCCTCACGTCTGTCCACAGGAGCTGCAGGAGTTTGCAGCACGACACCCCATTTTGTCCACCATAACCAGTGCCAAAACAAGAGGGCATTACAGCAGAGCCGCCCCGATGCTGAGATGCAAAACAGAAGCAGAGCCTTCTAGGAGTTCGGCTGTCCCTCACTTCAGAGCCCAGTGAGTTTCTGACATACGTCACCAAGCCCAGCACAGAGCGCTTCTCCCCAGTATCTTTAAGCTCCCACTGTCAGACCCCGACAGGAACTTAGAAACAATCCGCTTCCGAAGCCACTAACTCAAATGCTTCCAGTGGCTAGACAGGTCGTACCAGGTGACGGAATGAAGCCAGGCCGGAGCCTTTGGCAAAGAGCGGAGCTTCGGTCCCATCCTTGAGCGGCGGATACTTTTCCGCTGCTGCGGATCTTTGTGGGGTGACGGGCACCCTGTGCGTAGCCAACCTTCCATTTGTTGAGAGGTGCCAGCAATCTATGTTTTCATGGGAAATCTGCCGCTGAGTCTGTTTCTTTGAACACTCTGGGACCCAGATTCAGACTGTGTCTAAACATCTTCCTCATACAGCTTCACGTGAGGAGACCGAGGCCGAATAACAGGGGCTCCCGTCCCCCACCGGCGGAGACGTGCTGGAGGGTGTGGACAGTTTCCTGGTATCCGCCACTAACTCCTGAAGCAGGCACTGCTGTGGTCTTTACTGTCACACGAGTGGGAGGCGCCGAGAGGGCAGCTGCCAGCCCAGGCCCAAAAGGGACAGATGTCCACCTCCTGTCTTCCCAGTGTCCCAGCCAGTGGGAACAGAGCCAGTCCTCCTCACCATTTGGGTCACCTGGGGGTTAGAACCTGAGGCTGGCTTCCCAGAGAGACCCCCTCTTTTGCCAGAAGCACTGGATTCCTCAGGCATCCGGGGTTGCTAGGCATGGAAATAAGGCCCTGAAACTGAGGAATCTAGACAGGCGGAGAGAAGCCCACACATGACTCCCGAAATAGGGTTTTTTTCTGTGGTGGTTTGAAGAATCCTAGAGTCTTAGGGAATGTTAACTAAGGCTTCTGTTTCTCTCTCTCTCTCTCCCTCTCTCACACACACACACACCCTCCTTCTCTCTCTCTCCCACATACACACACAAAATCACTATGCTACCAATATTTTTTCTCCTAAGATGTATTTAGGAAACTATAAGGAAATTAAACAATACATCCACCTTATTCTTATCATCATGCTATGATGTGCCTTCAAGATAGGGATTTGGGGTGGTTTGGTAGAATGGCTACTCTGGCATCTGGGGAATCCCACTGACCCCTTCTCAGAATGATACTTTTTTTTAAAGATTTTTATGTATTATTTATTTTAGAGAGACAGAGCGGGGGGGGAGGAAGGGGCAGAGGAAGAGGGAGAAGCAGGCTTCCCATGGAGCAGGGAGCCCGATGTGGGACTCGATCCCAGAACCCCAGGATCATGACCTGAGCCGAAGGCAGACACTTAACTGACTGAGTCACCCAGGTGTCCCCAGAATGATACTTTTAAATGAAAAAAAGAAAACACACAGGAAAGAAACCAATTACACTGAAATTCAGTTTTCAAAATATTTACGACATGAATTTGCGATGCGGTAATGTCGGTGTCTCTTCACAGGTGCGTGGATGACAACATCTAGAGGGAGTCTGTAGCCGCCATAGCCACGGTACCAAGGACTGAGTGCCAACAGCAAGGAGCTATCTGCATCGACGACAGTACGATATGAAGATATCTGCGATTTCTGTCACTGACAAAGTCACAGGCACCACTGTGGCTTGTTACCTACATTTCTAAGATAAAGTCATCCATTTCAGTGAGAGGTTAGTGAGAATAAAAGATGTCTCTTGTTCCCACCTAAGTTCAGAGCCCCCTGCGCTTTCCAAGGCATACGTTTAGCACCCCTACACACTCCCCAAGAACAGCAAGGGGTTCCAGAAAAAGTCAGTCGATGTATGAACAGTGACAGGGCATCTGCCTGTTTGCTCTCTGTCATATGGACCGTCTGGTCATCAGCACACACTCACAACCCAATGTAAGATTTCTCTATTAACCTTACACATCAAAATTGTGGCCATTTCCTGCAATAATGAATTCTCCCAGATGGCTCTGCTGTCTATGTAAGTGAAGATTACAGTTTATGAGCTTCTCTGGGTGCTCTGTCAATAAATGATGATTTCTCAAATGGATCAGGGAAGGGTAAACACTAAACTGGAAATAGTATTTATCTCAGGCCATGGTGTTAGAGCAGAATTGATGGGCACAATCCATTTTCTTTCCTATATACTACTGGGTTATTAGAATTCTTCACAAAGACCATACATTCATGTATTATTTGTGAGATTAAAAATATATAAGGTGTCAAGTTCAAAGAAATTTAGTAATCACTGACATAAAAGTATAATAAATGCCTCATAACATGCAAAGAGAAATAGGACTAACTCAGAAGGCTACACTCCAGACATGAATTAAACAACCCGCTGAACAAACCCAGCCTTTCTCCACAACGACTAGATGCCCGTGTGAAAAAAATATTTCACCCACTGTCTGTTATCATAGAAATCTGCTCACAAAATAATGTTAAGTGAAGTGCATTATGTTTATAACTAAAGCCATGTCAAAACCCAAAGCAAAAGACAGTGGGCGGGCCCACAACAAAATTCTTAGACCATGACTGGGGTATGGTGGCAGGATTTGGGTTCAATTTTTCCAATTTTCTAAATTTGTTATGTGATGCTGCTTTTCAAATAGGAAGAGGCAAAGTCTAAGATGGTGAAAAATAAAAAGGCAAGAGTGGATTCAAGTCCAGAGAGGCTGGCTCCGGAGCCCAAGTTCTGACCTCCCCCAATCACTCTTCTAAGGTAAAATGAGACCTTTTCTTATTATAAAAGCGAAATGTCCTCACTGTAGGAAGAACTATCAGAAGGTACATACAAGCAAATAGAAAACAAAACAAAACAAACAAACAAAAAACCCCTTAATCCCACTTCCCCAAAATACCACGGTTTACCCTGTGGTTTATATTCTCACATATTTTTTTAATGTAAAATTGTAATTTTTTCTTTCTAATCAAAGAGAGACCATTCTAGAGATGACAATAGGCTATATTTTCTAATTATTCCTCCAGGAAGCTCAAGTACAAAATAGTTCATCCTTTGAACCACCAAACTAAAGAAGGGGCGTGTTCAAGGGTCTGACAACCCCAGGATTACACTGGGACCCTTGGGGTGGATGTGGTCAAAATAATCAAATACAGGCCTCTCACAAAAAAGGACAGGTACACTTAGAGCAGCGGTTCTCAACTGGAGGCCTTTTGTCCCCCAGGAACATCTAGTAGTGTCTGGAGACATTTTGGGTTTTCACAACCGAAAGGAGGTTGGAGGAGGAAGCTGCTACTGGCATCCAGTGGGTACAGACTAGCTATGCTGCTAAACACCCTTACAAAGCACAGGACAGTCCCCACAACAAAGAATTATCCAGACAAATATGTCCACATGCAAATGTTGCTGAAACCTGGGATAGAGAATTGTTTTCAATACTGAATGCACAGAACACAAATCCTAATGGCCATCAAACCCAATCTCCCTCCAAAAGCTGAACTTCCATCCAATACATCCGGACAAGGGGCCCCTGGAGTCTTCCAAGAAGCCTCCTGCAGCCTCACTGCTGGGCAGTGCTAAGCAACAGAAAACATACTCAACTTGAAGTCTCTCTGCCCCTCTGTCCTGCTGCCCTTAGAACCCAGTTGTGCCAACTGGTCATACAAACCAAGTCTCATCCTGCCTTAACATATGCTAAGAGAGACAGGGACAGGCATAGGGGTAAGACCATGGAATGCCTGGACGAGAATCCCAACTCCACCACTTCCTCCCCACTTCCTCTCCATGGGCACTGGGAGACGATGTCCCAGCTATTCCCTGCTTCAGTCTCTTCATCTGAAAAATGGGGGTTAATAACAACAATGACCTCATGGGGTGGTTATGACCATGACAGGGGGTTCGTTATAGATAGTGTTTAAAGCAGTGCTTGGCACCATCTGCTGCCTGTGTCACCTGTTTTTTCAGGGTAAATACACTCCCCATGATACCTCAGGGAACTATGGACTCTAGACTCCCCTCGCCACCCTATTTGTCCCTGTTCCTCCTCAAACTTGCAGCCTGCATCTTCTGACTGTACCCCTCGGGTCTGGTCTGACCGCTGCAGGGCCCAGTGCAGCACTGCCTTCTCTGCTCTACCCCATCAGCACCTTCACGGCACCTGGGGCAGCACCAGCTCTGGGGCAGCCGCTGGCCTCACCAATTGTTATGGCCCCGTGTGGGCACAGGGCAGACCCCCCAGGAAACAGATGAGCTCCTTGGAACCTCCAGAGACAGGTAAGCTATCAGGACAAGGCTTCGTGGAGGAATTGCCCTTACACAGGCTCTTAGGATGAGGACCATGAATGGTGGAAAAAAGACCAAGAGCGCCTGGATTCCTGGAGTAGAGAACCTGACATCACTGATGAGGTTGACAGCAGACTTTTCACCGCAAGCCAACCACCCACTCAATCATGCTAGCAGCTAACAATGGCTGAGCATGTCCTCTGAGCTAGGCCTCCTGAGGGTTCAGGAGCCAAGACCCTGGGTGTGGACATTCCCACGTGAAACTTCAGAAGGGCCACCCAACTGCACAGACTCAGTAACACACTGTGTAGCACAATGGCATATATGTGAACACACTCTGCCATGAAAACCAGGGTTTTGAAGAAGGCCCCCAATGAGAGATTTCATACAGGTAGTTCTTTAGTAGAATAAGGAATTCTGAATCAATTTCTTCACAGGAAACAAGCCAACAAAGCAGCATCCATTTAGAAAATCAAGTACCATTAGAAGAAAAACAACTCTTTCAATCAGATCGTGACACTGTCAGGAAAGACTATTGAACAAAGTCAACTACTGACTGTCTTATATATTTAGGAAATACTATGTGCCAGATACTGGGCTGGATGGTGGAACTCCTCTAAAGAGCAGAGGCAATATCCTCTCCCTCCCTCACAGAGCTGAGAGTCTCCTGGGGAGATATTAATCAGATAAATCAGATAAACACCCTAAGCTAGGCGGACCATGAACAAAGACAGCACTGGGAATGAACGAGCTCACTCACAGTAACAGAAGGCAGGAGGCAAAGGAGGGGAGAGTAGGAGAGGGATCCCGGGACCAAGCCCAAGCAAATGCCTCTGCGTACAGCTGGATGAGGAGGAAGACGAGCAAATGGATGAAGGAGGAATGGACAGGCAAGATAGGATGAGGTCATGGAGATCAGCCACAAAAGGCCACCCATCCTGATACCCACTGGTACGTGGACATAGTTTCCTCATAACGCATCAGACTCTGTGAAAGCCAGTTTCATGTTAAGCATTTGCCATTATTAGAAGGTCCTGGTGGGTGGGAAAATACGTATGAGGATGAAGAGTGCACGCTCAGCTGGAACTATGCTCTTGGCGAACAGCCCGGAAAAACTAAACTCAAAATCGAGAGTTAGAAGATCCACCACGTGCTGTGTCCATTCTGTACTCGAGGCCCTTCAGAATTCTCTCCATGGAAGTGTAGTAATGTTCTGAGAAACACATTCTGCTGAAAACACCGCTTTCCCCATAGTGGAGAGACATAGTGGAGAATCCTCTCCACAAGCAAAAGTTGTTTTTAAAACAGACTCCTAGAACCATGCCAGCCACTTCCCTATCTCCATCCCTTCGCTCTCGCATAGAGATTTAACTTTCCGGGGGCCGTTCATCAATTTCACTGCAGCTGGGAGATGCTGGAACTGTTCTCGCCAGAGAAATTACACGGCTAGAAGCCTTGACTGAAAGATTTCACCAGTGAGAGGAGAATGTGCTGTTCAAGGACACGGGTTTGGAATAAAACCGACTAGAACACGAAGGGCTTTCGGGAAACCTGAGCTTGTGCAGTCAGACGCCGATGTTAACTTGGACGTAATAGATCAGGAATCCAAACAGTGACAAAGGGAGACAAGGACCGCTGAAGCTGTGTGCGCATTTGTTCCACAGGCTTCTGCGGTTCAATTTTAGGAAAGTATGTTCTCCTCTTCCCTTAAATTACATATTCTGTAATGTACGTCAGATCTACAAAAGGAATCTTAAACAATGGTCAGGTGGGAGACATATGTCTACTTGAGTCATATGACTCATCTTTTCCAAACGTGGTTTGATCCAAGGGATACAGTTCCACGGGAATCACTCTTCTCTTCCCTTCGCCCCGAAACCCGGAATGTGTGGGTCTGTGTGTGTGCCCGTCTGCATACATTTGCACGCTGTGTTTCGAGGGGTAAAGAGGGATACATTTTGGCAACAAAGAACACTAGAACAAGTAAAGGAAATTAGGAGTAGCTCAATTGGTACAATCCAAGTTTTGTCTGAAAATCCGTAGCTAATATATGCAGTATCTTTACAATTTTAATACAACGGTCTCCCCTTACCCACAGGGGATGCCTAAAACCAAACCACAGATAGTACCAAACTCTACATCTACTATATACTATGTTTTTTTTCCTGTACATACCTACCTATGATAAACTTCAACGTATAAGGCACAGTAAGAAATTAACAAAATAGAACAATTATAATAACATACTGTAGCAAAAGTTACGTGAGTGTGGTCTCTCTCAAAATATCATCTTGGGCTGCACTCGCCCTTCCTGCGATGCTGTGAGATGATAAAATGCCTACGTGATGAGATGTGCTGAGGTGAATGACGCAGGCATTGTGACGTGGTGTTAGGCTACTACTGACCTTCTGATGAAATGTCAGAAGGAGGAGCATCTGCTCCCGAACTGTGGTTGACCGTGGGTAACTGAAACCACAGAAAGCGAAGCTGTGTATAAGGAGGGGGCTACTATAATATGCAGTGATTTCCTATAAAAAATATTATATCTGTATAATATCAATATCGACTACTAGATCTGTAATTATAATCTGTATATTTTTAAAATTCGTCCTCTTTTCCCTTTTCCTATCTCTGAACATAAACAATTACAACTTACTTTAAAAAGACCAATTCACCCAATGGACCATCAAAAATAAGAATTGGTAACAATAACAGGATTGGTAACACTGGTACCGTGTAAGCAGCATAGTCAAAAGCCAAATATGCAATCAGAGATGCATTTCTTCCATTAACAGAGCGAGGGGGAAAGAAGCATGAATAAAGAATAACGGTAGGGGATTGGAATGAAGTCAGGGGCTGGTGCACACAGTCACTTTTGTCTTCTAACAACCTCCAAACAACCTCCACCCCCTCTCTGTCTGCAGCTCAGCCTATATCCTGCAGGCGAAGAAGCTATAGATCATCAGAAAATCAATAATCCTTCGTGAATTAATGAGTCAAGCAATCCAACCCAACATGCTGTGCAAGGGTCAGAGACGGGAAGGCACGCAAGGGCCATTTCAGAGAACGGGCCACGGGGCAGACATCGCCGGTGGCATCTTTTCTATCAAGTCCATCACCGGGCGACAGGGCATCACATCCTATAAAACCTCCATCAGGTAAACTGCCATGTTCTGCTGTCAACAGGCAAGATGGGTCTCGGGACGCTCCTCTGAAACCCACAGAAATGCTTTCATGGAATTCAGGTGAAGTGCAGGGAGAAATAAACAAAAATCTAACACAAAGCCCTTAGTGAAAGAACTTCCTCTGTTAAAAATATGATTTAAGTGTTTGGCTCCAAATTATTCTCAGTAAGTTTTAAACTAACTCCTTTGATTAAAGGGAAGATCCTCTAAACTACTAAAGGAGGGGGAAAAAATGTATCTGAAACAGACAGAGACAAATACTGAAAGAGAGTCCAGCCTCCTTTTTATAAGATCTACACCACTCCGTGCTCAGCAGCCATAAGATCTTCATTGTGGGGAAAGCTTCCCAGGGTAAAAACCGGCAACAAAAAACACTTACAGGTTTCAATTACCAAATATTTATCTTCCAAATAAATCTTGTGTCTTCTAACCCTTACAAAAAAATCGATTTGTTAATTCACTTCTGTTTCATTGTATAATGTCTCCTTTGTTAATCCTCTTTCCCTGGGGGACTCTTTTCAAATCTTGTCACTTATCCTTTACTGAAAAAGTTCTTTTCTGAATTCAAGGTGAATTGTACTTAATAAACGAGCTCTGAATTTATCTGCCTTTTCTTGCATTCGTTTTGCATTCTGTGGCCTCTCTCCTTAATTGAATGCTTTTTGAGCTGTTTCATTGTCTTGTTATCACCACGCTTCCTTTAACCCACTCATCTTTTATTAAAAATGGTGGTGGGCTACATACGGTTAACCAGAAAAAGGAAAGCAAAAGGGGAAACCGGAAACATCAACCAAAAACAAGAAGTGAAAATGAGCTCTGAAAACATGATGTACACGTTAGTTGAAGACGCACTCATTGTAAGGTACTTACTTGAGCAAACACTCTCCTTGCAAATGGAATGAATGGTGGGTAGCTCTCCATGGCCCTGGACCAGGAGTGCCAGTGCATGACCCTGGCCCCCCCCCTCCACTTTTATTGTTTCAGACAGACTATAAAGCACTGACTTAAAAAAAAAAAAAAAAAAAGGAAACCACCTATCTGAAGGTCAAGAAGCATGAATTTCATGATTCTCATTACAAACCAAGCTTTCCCAACAAACCAGTGAAGTATCCAAAGCTACATGCCACAAATGAAGACTCAGAGATTTGCAGAGTCTACTAATTGGCCTAAGTCTCTTCCCACAAGTGGCAGAGTCTGGATCCAGACCCAGATGGAGGGCTCCGAAGCCCACCCATACTCTTTCCTTCTTATTCCCAGGGAATCAAAGCACTTCTGCATTGTTCAAAAACCATTTCCCATGACCCAGACATATGCCCTGTGTGAGTGCTAAAAAGGATCAAGGGAATGATAAATACCAAATTGAGAGAAGTATTGTCAATTCACATGAACTTGCCATCACTGGCATAGTACATCCATTTCTTTCTTTCAGATGCCCCTCCCTCCTCCATTTGCCCTCATCCCACCCTCTCCCACCCAACTCCTACTCCTCAGTCAACACCCTAACCAAGGGTCACCACCTGTAGCAAGTCCCCTCGTCCCCCAGGACCAGACTTTAGTCTCCCTCACTGGTATTTACACTTTGACTTACTGGTCCATCTTCCCAATGAAAGCAAGGTATCACAGCACTTGACACATTTTAATATGCACGTGAACCTCCCACAGGTTTGGTTACAACGGGGGTTCTGATTCAGATCAAGGGAGGGGCTGGAGAGTCTGCATTTCTAACAAGTCCCCAGGCTATGCTAATGTTGGGGTCCATGGACCCCAATCTGAGTCCTAAAGTAGAAAGACTGTGGATTTCCTCTCCCTACTCCTCATGCATGGAACTGCGGGAAAGGGGGTGAGAGGGGAGGCTCATTGAGGGAATAAAGAGGAATTCCTGCCTACATAGATCAAGAACACTGTTTAGTGGTGCTGCTATTTGCCCAGCTTAAAACAAAACAAAACAAAAAACTACATTAATACACAAAGTACCTGATTTGAGAAGATAGAACTTAAGAATCAAGGTCCCAGTCTAACTTCAAAGTTACTTCCTAACATATTCAACAGACTCAAAATATGACAGCATCTTTGGCATCTCGGGGAGCTCAGAAGTTAAAAACAACAGGTGAGAAAACAACACTCTGGGGGAAAATAAATGAAGTTGTCAATGTTCTCTGTAATTTGCAGCTCCAACTTGCCGACTCCCTTCCCCTCACTGCCGATGGGGTGATGAAGCAGCAATCTGCATCTGTCCTAAAGCCTCCGCTAGGACTCTCGATGGGGGCTAATAATAATAACAATAATAACTAAGCAGCTGCAGCAGCCCTGAGCTTAACTGCCCCATGTGCCTTCGAAGCGCTTCCCATAAGAAGTCGGTAGTTTAATCCCAGATCAACCCTATGAAGTGGTTACTATTATCACCCCCTTTTACCCGGGGCTACCAGGAATGCCACCGTCACAGAGCTGGTTCACAGCAGGGCAGGATTTGAACCCAGGCTGTCCAACTCCTGAGGCGATCGTCTTTGAGATGTGCTCTCAAGGTCGTTTCAAGGCAGAGTGAAGGAAAAGGTGACCCTAAAGACAAATTCGAAGACTTGGATCACAAACTCTAGAAAGGAAGCAGGGGAGGTATTCCCTGGCGTGTACACAAAGGTCCCCCAACCTCAAAAAATGCTCAGTCCAGCCCAGACGCAAGCCCAACTCTGCCCAAGTCAGCCTGACCGCTGGGGTGTCCGCTGAGCTCCCGGTTTACTCCTTTGTCCCTTACTGTGCATGAAATGCACTCCTGTCCTTTTCCCCCACAACGCAATTTGTCTCTCTCTCACTTGGCTTTTTAGTTAAAAACAAGAGAGATGAAGCTTGAAACCTAATTAAGGAAATGGCCCATGTACAAAGAAAACAGCCAGGGATCATTATTCAAATGGCAGCCTCTCTTTTTATTTTTGAGGGAAAGCTAATGACTGCTCTGAAGCCCAGTGGCCTCTCCATCATATCATGTACACATCCTGTTATTAGAGAATAATGCCAGCAATTGGAAAACACGGTGAATAAAAGCATGCACGGATCCCTGTTCTCCCTTAAATGCTGTTTTGATGATTTAAAATAAAGACAAATGTTATCCTGGGAAATGCAGAACGCCCTGTGGCCAAACCCATCCATCTCACGTTAGTAAGACTCCCTCTCCAACAGACCTGAGTCTGTGCGACAGGGGCTGAGGGCAAGAAAAGAGAAAGCAACAAGACGGACTGTACCTTCCTGAGAAACCGCCGAGAAAGAAGGGGAGGGAAAGGAAGGAAGCCAAAGCAATCTTCTGGAAAAGGTTTAGCTAATCTTCCCCCTGGATTTTGCTGAGATGTGTTCACTTTAAATCATCCCAACCAAGCCAAGTCCAATTCACACCCATGTCTCTGCCTCGGTGCCTCAGACACCTCCCCAGGGTCCTCCCAGCCTTGCTGTGCCCAGTCCTCCCAAACCTTCAGGTGCCTGGAATGCGCACCTGAGAACACATGCCCCTCCAAGGCTGCACAGAGGCAGAGGCAGCCCGGGAGATGTCCTCCACCTGAACCCCGCCAACCTCTCCCTCATCTATCAACACACCATCTTGCACTGGTGCTCCAGCCACACTCAAATCATTCTTCTCCTTCCAAAGCCTAGGAATTCCTTGAACCTGGGGGTAGCAGCCTTCTAGAGCTCACTACAACTGGAATGTTCATGCACCACACTCCCCCAACACCTAGCTGTCTCCTACAAGTTAGGTCTACCGTGGGGCACCGCTCCCTCCACACAGGCTCCTTGCACCCAACTAGATGAAGCCTGCCCCGTGACCATGTGTGCTTAGGGACCCTGACTCTTCCAACTCATCACAGTCCTCGCCACCCTTCTAGGGTTTGGGGCTATTATGAATAATAAATAATAAGGCTGCTATGACCACTCAGGTATAGGTATTTATGTGAACATAAGTTTTCGTTTCTCTTGAGTAAATGCCTAGGAGTAGACTATCTAGGTTGTAAGGCAGGAGTATGCCTGACTTGTAAGAAACTGTCACACTGTCTTCCAAAGCGATCACACCATTTCACGGTCCCACCAGCAATGTTTGTTAGTCCCATTTGCTCTGCATCCTCTCCAACGTTTGTGTTATCAGGGTTTGCTGTTTTGGCTTTAGGGGTGGAGGGAGAGCATGTCGGCCCTTCTCACAGGTGTGGAGTAGTATCTCTCTGTACTATTAACTTGGTTTCTCCAATGACTAATGATGGTAAGCACCTTTTTATATGCTTATTTGCCATCTATATAGTGTCTCTGGTGAAATGTCTGTTCAAATCTTGCCTAATTTTACCAGTTTTTTTTTTTCTCATTCTTAAGTTTTCAGAGTTCTTTAAGCCTTCTGTCATGCACATGAATTGCAAATATTTTCTCCCAATCTGTGGTTTGTCTTTTCACTTTCTTAACGGTGTCTTTCACAGAGAAAAAGTTTTAAATGTTGATGAATTCCAATTTCTTCTTTTTTTTATGGATGTTTCGGTGTCACGTGTAACACCTTTGTGCCTAATCCACAATTACAAAGTTTTCCTCCTCTGTTGTCTTCTGAAAGTTATATAGTTTTACACTTTACACTTAGATCCATGATCCATTTTTATTTAATTTTTTTAAAAGATGTGAAGGTTGAGGTTCATTTATTTTATATACAGATATCTGATTATTCCAAGCCTCATTTGTTATAAACTAATGCGTTTATTAGTGCATTACAAAATTTAATGTTAGCATATTAATAATAACAGAAGGACACTTTTTGTTAGAAAATAGAATGAACAATAAAAATTCTTGTAATTACTAATACATTAACCATATTAAGTGAGAGAATGTGGGACAAAAATTTGTCTTAGAAAACTCGAGGTTCCTCACGCACCTTGTTTAAGAGGGGATTTTATAGGTTTTTCTGTGTGTGTGTGTGTGTGTGTGTGTGTGTGTGTGTGTGTGTGTTAAAATAAACATAACAAAATTTATCACTTTAGCCACTTTTTTTTAGAGAGGGAGAGGTGTGGGGGAGGGCCAGAGGGTGAGAGAGCATCTCAAGCAGGCTCCAAGCATAGGGTGCAGCCCAACTCGGGGCCCCGATCTCACACCCCTGAGATCATGACCTGAGCCAAAATCAAGAGTCAGACGCCCAGCCGATGGAGCCACCCAGGAGCCCCTCATTTTAGCCATTCAGTGACAGTAAGTACATTCATAATGTTGTGCGACCATCATCCAGAACTATCCATCACCAGACCTTTGTAATCATCCCAAACTGAAACGCTGCACCCATTGAACAATAAAGCCCCACCCCCACCTCTCTCATTCCCTGACAAATGCTACTCCATTTTCAATCTCTGTGAGTTTGCTTCTACCACATACTTCATTAAGTAAAATCATGCGGTATCTGTCCTTCTACGTCTGGCTTATTTGACTCAGCAGAATGTTTTCAAGCTTCACCCATGTTGTGGCAGGTGTCAAAACTTCATTCTTTTTTAAGGTTAAATAATATTCCACTGTATGTATTGACCACATTTTATTCATCAATCTGTTGATGAACGTTTGGGTTGTCTCCACCTTGTGGCAACTGTGAATAATCCTTTCACGAACATTGGTGTACAACTATTCATTTGAGTCCCTTCTTTCAAATCTTTTGGGTATATACCTAGAAGTGGAATCAATGGGTCACATGGTAACTCTATGCTTAACTTTTTGAGGAAACACCATATTGTTTCCCATAGAAGCTGTACCACTTTACATTCCCACCAGCAATGTATGAGGGTTCTGATATCTCTAGTTCCTAACCGACACTTATTATCTGACATCTTGGTTATCGTCATCCTCACGGTGTGAAGTTGTAATCTTCCTGTGCTTTTGATTTGTTTTCCTGACGACTAAAGATTTTGAGCATCATCTCATGTAGCATTTTCATGTATTTATTTGCCGTTTTGTATATCTACTGTGGAGAAACATCTATTCAGATCTTTGCCCATTTTTAATTGGGTTATTTGTCTTTATATTATTGAGTTGTAAGAGTTCTTTATATATTCCTGATATAAGTCTTTTATAAGATACATGATTTGCAAATATATACTCTCATTCTATGGATTATCTTTTCGCTTTCTTGATGATGTTCTTTGAAGTATGAAAGGTTTTAATTACAATGAAGTCCAATTTATCTGTTTTTCATTTCGTTGTTCATACTTTTGGTATCATATCTAAGAACCCATTGCAGAATCTGAGGTTATGAATATTTAGCCCTATGTCTTCTTCTAAGAGTTTTAGCTCTTACATTTGGGCCTTTGATCCATTTTGAGTCAGGTTTCATATTTGGTGTGAGGCAAGGTTTTAACTCCATTCTTCTGAATGTGGGTATCCAGTTGTCCCAGCACTAATTGTTGAAAAGACTACTTTTTCCCCATTGAAAAATCATGGCAACCTTGTTAAAAGTCAATTGCCCATATATATGAGGGTTGTTTCTCTGGCCTCTGTATTAAACTAATTTTTTAAATAATTTTTTGGTCAATAATCACTCTCCTTTATTAATTATCTGCATGCTTACCTCCCTTCCTGGGTTGTGTTATATTCCACAATTTCTAGTCCAGCATCCTGCACATAACATGAATTCACTCAATAGTTGAGTAAATGAATAAATTAACAAATGAATGCTCTTTTCCTAGATATTATGATGAATCTGTCCAACACACGGCTTGAAGTTAACCATCTCCACCGAACATCCCTTGCTCCAGGGACAGATCATAATTTAGGTTCTAGGAAATGTCAGAAACCTACCAACAAGCCCTATCACGTAAATAGGATACACTGCGAATAAAAGTTACAGAAAGCCAACTGCTCCAGCCAGTTCGGTTGTGCGCAATGTTTACCCTTTAGAAAAAAAAGATTACAGATTCATTGACGCATTCTTGGCTACAATGTTATATTAGTTTCAGGTGTACAACATAGTGATTTGACGAGTCTATACATAAAAAAAAAGATTACAGATTCAGATCATTTAGTGACATAAAACATCACTGGCTAAAATGACAGGAGGTTTTGATGAACTGCGGTTTGAGCTTTCAGGAATAAGACTAGAAGCCAAAAGAAAAAGATGTATTTCAAGCAAAAGGCACCCTAAGGGTTATATTTAAGGGACAAATTTGGACAGTGTTTACATATGGGCACGTCACTTTTACTGTTTGAGGTAAAGGATATTAATCATACCTATAACTGCTTTTTAAATTTGTGTACTGATGGTGGGGGCAAGTAATTTTTCGTCTTTATTAAATAACAAATACGTGTTCATGGCAGGTAAAGTAGGAAATTGACATAAGCAAAAATATAAATAAGAATCGTTCATAACCCACATGTGAGTTATAAACAGCAATTTGTATTTTGGTACGCAGCCTGCCAGAACATTTTCTATCCTCATTTATACGCAGTTACATATTTTATTCATACTCCTTTATGACCTGCCTTTTCCACATATCAAGAACATTATAAATGGCAACCATATTCCACACCATTATTGTTCTTGCTGCATAACATTTCAGGATATTGAAAGGCCATTTTTATATAACCAATCCCTTATCTGGGAACATCTTTTACTCTTGAAAACAATACTGCAATGAACATCCTCTTCTGATTCTGGTTTTGGAAAAATGACTGAGGTGGGCAATTTAATGACCGTTTTCATTAAGACGCTCTAGTGTTGAAGGAGCTTTCTTCCCACCAAATTTATTTTTTATGCTTTACGTTCACACTGAAGTGTTTGTACTGCTCAGAGTACGTGAGATATCCTCCTTATAACTAAAAGACATCTTAATAAAATTTACTCCTTGAAGAGGTTTATTTTGAAAAAAATTCTAGATTTACAGAAAAGTTGTACAGGAAGTAGAGTCCCGACCCACATACCCTTCGACCAACTTCCTCTAATGTAACATGATATCAGTCTGTGTCACATTGGTCAAAACTAAAAAATTAACATTGGTATTAATCTTAATAAGCTTTTAATGATTTAAAAGGAAAAAAAGCAGAAAAGTTTTCACATAGCAGATATCTCTGTACGTTCATATCTCAGAGCAGTAGTGAAGAAATCAGTAGTCTTTCCCTCTGGAGATATATCTGCACACAGAAACCCCTCTGGTGTTGGAAGATCAAGTCAACGCTGTAATTATCAGCTTCCACAATGTACAAAGGAAGTATGATTCACCCGTGATTTATCCCAACTCGTGGAACTGCACAAACACAACACTTGCTTTCTGATAACATTGATTACATCCTCTCTTCAAAACATCGCTCTGGACTGTGAAAGCCAGATACTCACAGTAAGTCACGAAATCCATTTCTTCCCCTGGCCATGAACACTTCCTAAAGACACTTTACCTGCTCTTACAGTTAATAAGTATCTAAACTCAAGACACCCATCAAGAATCTTGTTCTCGTGTTTAATATTTTAGATAAAATGACTTAGAAAGCCAACCTTCACGTTATATTCTGTGACCATAAACACCACCTCACATCACGGGTTACCTCAAAGTCTACCTCTAACTCGTCAGAGGAAGGATTCGAGCCCTGGACGTGGGAAGGACGTACTCCAGAGCAGTCGACAGCTGGTCTTCCTGCCTGGATGAACACCCAGAACCGGGGACAGCTGGACTGGCATCTTTTCCACTATCTGACTCCACCTTTCCTATTAATTCTCTTTGGACAAGATTTCTTCTCACTGAAATTCTGCAATTTGCATCCTATAATGATAACCACGTTTCTAAGTCCTGCTTGCTCAGAGCGTAAATCAGTCCCTTCTTTTTTTAAGGTAAAAATGACTAGAGTGGCATGTAAAGCCACAGCCTTCAGCACATAACGGCTTCATTGCAAGGTAAATTTGCCTTCAGAAATAAAGACCTATTTCTCGCATCCATGGCTCCCTGTTTGATAACAGATTTTAATCTACAAGCACAAACAACGCTAACCACCATGATATGGTTTGCGGTTCCCCTAATAAGGACTGCATTCCATTGCAGAGAAGCCCAAACTGAAAGTGTGTGCTCATCTTAGTGGGCTAATTCGCACGGAAAGAGATCGCTCTTCTTCCCTCACCTTGCAACCTTGCCGTGTGTGCTATGTTTACATATTTATTTGTTGAGTGTATTTTCATTCATTACACTGTAGCTCATGACAGTATCAATGACCACTGCATCCTCAGAGCCCAGCACACAGACTGGTGGCTTCAGAACTGGGATGACAGCATGTCCCTCGGCACAGTCACTTCTTTTCTGAGATCCCTTTAGAGGTCTAGAGATGCACATTATATTGACATGAAGACCCCGACGATCCCATTCCTCAGCAGCACAAGCGCATATGACCACTTTCCGTGAGGGTACACATGACCCCAGAACCATGCACACAGCGCCCCTTTGTCTCTACACTGACACATCTGTCCTTCATACCTAATGGTCTGTTACCTAACTAATGACTACTATCCACAAGGGCTATTAGCATGTCAACCTTGTCTTATAAGGCAGCATAAAGAGCTTATATTTCTTCAGTTCCAATGTCTAATTTTCCATGCCTTTGTTGTTTGTTAAAAACTTAATAAATGTTCATTGAAAAAATCACAGATAATCAAAATAGGAAATCTGATGATAATTGAACCAACCCTTCCCCGTCCCACCACCAAAAAAATAAAAACTAATATTTTGGTGGGTCCTTCATTTTTTTCTCTGTGCTGAACATATATTTTAACCAACTGGAATTGTACCATATATGGCACTTCATGAAATATTTTTACGTACTATGTGATGAAAAGCTTTCTATGTCAAAAAATACATGTGTTATTACCATTGCTTTTGTTAGTCATACTTCGATGTGCTGAGATGACCTACGGAATTAGCCCTTTCTGTTTAATATTATAAATGCTGAGAGAAAGACACTGAGAGCAATGAATGGTTTATTCTTTTTTTTAAGATTTATTTATTTATTTGAGGTGGGAGGGGCAAAGGGAAAGGGAGAGAGAGTCTTAAGCAGACTCCACGCTGAACATGGAGCCTGATGCGGCACTCGCTCTCACGACTCTGAGATCATGACCTGAACCGAAACCAAGAGTTGGACACTTAACCAACTGTACCACCCAGGCACTCCACAGACGGTTTTCTTTAACTTGTGGAAGCAGACCTCCACCCTGTGCAATTTGGTGAGTAATGCTGGGTCCAGACAACATGGTAGAAGCCCCCTCTCCAATGGTCACATATGACCCACTGGGATTGCACATCTTTCAGAGGCAAATATCTATTCCTAAGTACCAGGAAATTCTATTGATTCAGACCCGTCTCACCTCCTGATATGTGGTAATAACACAGGGTTTAAGCTCCTCATTTAAGGCTTTATTTCTGTACAACGAATTCATCTATTCCCAGCAAGAATCTGCAGAACAGGGAAGACACCAATAACACACAACCACACCAACTGGATGCTCCGTGGGTTCTCTGAGGTATGTGAGGTGCCACGTGACTGTCAGGAGCCCACATCTGCATGCTCAGTAGTTTAAGGAGTGAAGAATTACCTCATTACAGAGCTGCCATGTTTGCGTAAGCTCAGGGGTCTGGGGTCTGGGGTCCACCTCCCCTCCTCAGAGCCTGGCCATTCCCTCCCCTTACGGTCCATCATGACACAGGAAGGAACGGGAGTAGATTTACCAGAACTCCCTACACCTCGGCCACCTGGTCTCTCTAACACAGTTAGGTAGCCATGTGCTTTTTGGCTACTTGGATGCACAATGGAAGAGATTGAGAATCACAAAAGATATGACGAATCTACACAAAAACACTGATGCCTTCCTGTTTCAGAAACCATGAAACGTTCCCACCAGCTCAAAGCCAGAGAGAGGGGACACTGACCTTGACGCTGTTTTATTCTACATTCGACATTCCCATACCTGATCGAGATTGGTGCATTATCGGTATGTGCTGTCCCACTTCCCACTGCCCCTGTGTGCTCCTTCCTCCTCTCAACTCCAAGATCTTCAGGAACCACAACCTCATCCAGCACCCATTCGCATGCACCTGAGCGTGCCGGCCACCAGGGTGGAGGCTGGAGATGGAGGACTGAAGAAGACAGCCATGGCCCGTGCCCTCTGGGAGCTCACAGCCTCATAACGGAGGAAAGCAAGACAGCAGTGTGCTCAACACCATGATAGGGAAGCTCAGAACGTGCAGACAATTTCCGGGAGCGGCACCCATTCCGGACTCGAGAGTCATGAAGGGCTGTCCAGAGGAAGGGTGCCTACCTTCGGTGCTGGACACCGAAAGGATGACAGCACTTGGGTAAGAAAGAGGATGGGATGAGAGGATCATGCAGAAGGCTCAGCAAAGCAAAGGCAAACCAAACAGGCGAGAGACTGAGGGGCACACGGGAGACAGCAGGCAGGAGGGCTGTTCTCGCTGCGCTTAGCGGGAAACTGTCAGCGAGAGGCTTTGGGGCAGGCAAGGCTCAGAACGGGACTTCAATCAGGTCTCGCCTTCCATGTCACCTCTTCCCAGAGGCCTGCCCTGACTACCTCCCTCTTCGCTCTCTTAATACAGTTGCTTATAGGCTTCAAAGCACCTCACGCTTTGTATTTACCCATTTACTTGTGTCCCCTCCACTAGCTCAGAACTTTCACAAGCAAGAATTATTTGTGTGTTTCTCCCCACCGCACACCAGCGCCATGCCTGAGTTCCAAGAGGCACAGGTGTGCAACGGATGTGTATTAAATGAACAAACAAGTCAGCTTTGCTAGTTTCACGTATTCCTACTTGTTATATTAAAGAAATCTCTGTTGAAAGGCTCTGCAGGCGGAGCTAACCTCGGGTTGCCTCTTCTACTGAAAACTCAGTACAAAATGTAATTTCGGGAACCTCTGCTTCAGGCCGCACCAAAGCAGAACACTAAACAAAGGGACTTGGGTCTTACCCTAATCACGTCTCCTACTCCTTTGAGTAGTTGAGACAGCTACATAAAACACAAACCCCCAAGCCGGGGTCCCCAGTCCTCAGTCTGAAGGCAGAAACAGCTCCCTGCGCAAGAGTCTATGGCTCAAAAGAGTTTCAATTATTAGGACTAACCCAGAATTCTGCTCACGCTTATGGGTGTAGTGTTGTTCATGGTACACAGTGCTCTCCCGCAGCAAAGACAGCAAGATAGAGAAGAAAAGTTCTAGAAAATCCACTCTCCTGTTGCCACATGCAGACAAGGCCTCTCTGTGAAAGCCCCACTTGCAAGGTGCAAGCCAAGTGTAGTCCCGACATAGTCAAGGTCATCTCTGGGCAGGGCACATCACCAGAGAAACAGAGAGCAGCAGAGCTTGTCAGGATTCCAATATTTAATAAATCTACTCTCCCTGGGGAAATTACTTAGCTCTGCTTGGGGATGCATAATAGCAGGGCCATCAGTTTGGTCCACCCTCGTGCCACACAAAGAAAGTCAGGACTACCTGCCCACAGCCAGGGCTGAGAGCTGCCACTGAAATCACTTGCGATGTTTCAATTCCTTAGTCAGAATCCACACCTCACTCTTGCCTTGGGCTTGTGCATTCCACTCATGTAGCTGGAAATTAAATGAGTCATCAAAGTGACACAGCCAATCTCTTCATCGCCAGAGCCTCCAGGGGAGGGGCAAAGCTTTGGAGAAGAAGGAAACCAGTCCATTTATAGCCGTGAATTAGGTATCTTTCACAGTATCCATGTACATTAAAGAATGCTAATTTGATTCTGTCGCCTCTGTGGCCGGGCCGTCCATACCAGCGTTGTTTTAAAGAGGTAAGAAAAGTGCAGAAGTTTTTGTAAACGGCAGTGGCACAGTCCTGCAAGGTGGCTTTGTGCTGGGGCATGATCAGAAGGGCAGGGCAGTGCAGGAAGCTTCCTGTCTTCAAGCCCCGGTCTCTGTCTTCAAGCCCCACCTTCAAGCCATGAAGCAGCACCCAAGCAATACGGCATCGGGGAAAGAACCGTGCCCCAGATTTGAAAACTGGAGTTGTACAGAAACAGGCGGCAGGCCAAATTCGGCCCTCGGGACATGGTACGTCAACCCTGGTCTCCATAAATAATCACAGTACAGGGTCGTGAGTGAGCAAATCCAATCCAAGAATGCCCCCTCCCGGTCTAGCTCTAGCCTTGAGATGAGCTTGCAGACACAATAGTGGGGCGGCCAGAAAACACACAGTTTGAATCTTCACCGTAATCTAACAGAAACACTTGGGCAATGCCTTCCGCATCGCCTTCCGCCCCCCTCACATTCTCTCCCACGCAAGCCCTGCGGCTCTGTTCCAGCCCACCCCAGTCTCTGCTTTTCCTGCTGCAGAGCACGGAACTCCCGCCTACACCGTCAGGAAGGACTCCCTTATTCACTGCGTCTCCTTTCATTTTCTTAGCAAACTGCTCTTCCTTTACTCTCATGTCAGCCTCATGTTCCCAATGGGAACCCCACTGGCCGTTCCACTGGGCAGCAAGAGGCCAAGCAAGGACCCCTTCATCCGGGGGTGGAAGGCAGGGTGCACATGGGAAGAAAAGAGGGTGAGGGGTACACAGAGGCAGCTGACCCATTCCTTCGGTTGGGAGTTCTTAATCAGGGGTTCGGAATGCTCAAAAATGAATTATATCTTGATTTTTAATGTCTCACTGAAACTTACCATCCCCTTGAATTTTGAATATAAACAAATAAAAGTCACAGTAGAAGAACCTGAGACTTTATCACCACTGGAAATCAGATATTTTCCTACCATATTTTAGTTGTTGCTGGTATATCAAAACTGCATTTACTATTGTCCCTATTTCGAAATTAAACCTGCCACTGGATCTGGCTGTGTAAAATGTTCATAAATAAGCACATAAATTACTATATCATATATTCGGGAGATTATATTTTGATAACTGTATTTCATCATAATCGGGCTTTCTTATATTTCTATTCATTTTGTTTTACGAACTTGAAATGTATTTTTCTAAGAAAGAGTAAGTGTCAGTCCAAGTGACCAACGGCGTGAAAGAAATTAGAACCGCCCACCTGGGAGAGGGGTACATGAGCTGAGACCTGAAAAGCTGAGAAGCATTTCCCAGCAAGGCACAGAGGTAGGATGGGGCAGAGGCCATAAGAAGAGGCGTATATTCTGAGTCCAAAGGGTCAGGATTCCGAGTGCCTGCTCCACGTGCAAGATGCATTATCTGACTAGCCTAGGGAGGGTCGAGATTTGTACACAATCACGCAGGGCTCTGCCCAGGATGCCACAAAGTCCAGTGAGGACAGACAGCAGCCCATAAATAAGCCTGTCTGCAGCAGGCAGCTTCCAGGGGGGCCCCCCATCCTGCTTCCTGATATTGATGCCTTCATGGAGTCCCCCTCCTGGGAATGTGGCTAGACCTGGTGACTTCTTTCTAATGAACAAGGTATGACAAAAGTAATGTGATGCCACTTCTAGAATTAGATTATAAAAGGGCTCTGGATCCTCTCTTGCTTGCCTCTCTTGCTCTCTCACATGCTCCATCTGATGGAAGCCAGCCACCATGTTGTGAGCTGCTCTACAGAGAGGCTCACAGGGCAAACACCTGAGGGAAGCTTCCAGCCAACATCCAGCAAGGAACTGAGGCCTTCAGTGCAACAACCATGCAAGTGAGCTTGGACGCAGACCCTTCCCAGTCGAGCCTTCAGAGCAGACTACAGCCGACTGATAATTTGATTGTAGCCTGTAAGAGATCCACGGGACTTGGACTCTGCTCTGACTCCTGACTCACAGAGACTTGTTGTTTTAAACTACTATATTTTAGGGTCATCTGCTATACAGTGACCCAGAGCACACAGTGACAAGCAGGGACACCAACCTTCTAGCGATGCTGAGGAAGATGTCATCCCTCTTAGCTGGGAGTGACTGCACACAAAGGAATCAAAAGACCTCACCTGAGGTGCTTCAAAATCAAGGGTATGCCTCAGACAGATTTATCAGAAAGTTTGAAAGGAAGGAGAGGGGAGAGGAGGGGAGGGGAAGGAGGGAGGGGGAGGGGAGGGGGAGGAAGGGAAGAAGGGAGGAAGGAAGGAAGGAGGAAGGGAAGGGAAGGGAAGGGAAGGGAAGGGAAAGGAAAGGAAAGGAAAGGAAAGGAAAGGAAAGGGAAGGGAAAAGAAAAAAGAAAAGAAAAAAAGAAATCAAAATGCTTATAACTAGATGATAAAGTTATGGGATTTTGCTTTCTACCTTATACTTCTCTGTATTTCCTAAATGTTTCTACACAGAAATAATGCTATAAATACAGAAATATATATTTGTGTAATTTCCGGATTTTCTACACTTCATACATACTGCTTCATACAAGATGTTTTTTAAAAAAAATGGGGAAAGACTTACACTTAGTGTCATAAGACCTTCTCATAAGAGAAGGTCGTTTCCAACATACTGAATAACACAAAGTGGGACAAAGCAGGCACAGAAAGTGATTGAATTTATCCAGGTGACAGATAGGTTAAAGAAAGCAGTGGGAAATAAATTAGGGAAGCTAGAATGTGATCGGGGTGGGGGGGCATGTGTGTGAGATAGACGGCAGAGACAGACAGACAAAAAAAATGGAGATAAACAGAGAAAGAGAGAGGAAAATGGAGAGAGAAAGGGAGATAAAAATCTCTTTCAACTTATGAACCGTTAAGAAGGAAGAAGAGCCCAGCAGCCAAGAGTAAAGAGACACATCCAAACCCTCTTTCCAGCCAATATGCACAGCTGGATGAGAGGAAAGAACAAAGCTGAGACCTTCACAAATTTCACAGCAAGTCTCCTCCCCAAAAGATATGCTGTGTTGGGCATGTGGAAGCACAAAAATCTGCTCTCCCTTCTCAAGTGACATGTTTACAGCAAGCAAGACGGAGTAAGAATATGAAGAAGCAGAGTAATATGTGAATGGATGAACCAGGAGGAGAAGCTGGATCTCCTCGCAGCCCAACCAGGACCCAGGACAGTGGAGCGTAAGGCATGACCTTGAACTTTCTCTAATGTAGAGCTTGGGGATAAACAAAGCTTGGGAAGAAGGGGGTCAGAGGCAGCTGGAGCCACTTCTGCCCCCACCCACCCTGCTCACCTGTGTTCATCGGTGCCCATGGCGAGAACCAGTCTTCAAGGGCTGGAGATGTTGGCGAGTCCTCAGGAAACACCAAGGACTGTCCCTAGGAAGTGTCTGTGGGAAGGAGCCCTGAGTCCTCACCACCACACATTGGCGGAGTCAGAGAGAGAGGACAGGAGGAAAAGAAGCCCCAGATAGTTTTAGGGAACCGGGAAACACCTGCACTTTCTGTTCTCAGCACAGTGTAGAAAGCCAGCAGGGTCCCACAGTGATCCCGCACCAGCACTTGGGGTTTTTTTGTTTTGTTTTTTTTAATAGAACAAGATGTTTACTATTCTGGCTCAGTAGTTTCTAGGGGCTTTGACGTTAAGTCATACATAATTCTTCAAGAAATAGCAGAAATCTTCTTAATCTCAGTGACCATCTTTAACACCGCCTGCCCAGTATGACAGGTATACCCATCACGAAGCCAATCAAGACAAAGGATGGAGTAACTACAGATCTCTGGTATGAAGACGGCTGCCTCTGAGGTGGGTCTCTCTCAAAATGTAGTGGTATCAAAATCACCAGCATCTGGCTGATTTTTCCAGCATACCCAAACTCCCAGGGAATGTGATGGGCCTCCAAATCAGCTTGGCATAAAGTACTAAGCATCCCCATTGTCAAGCAAGTAGGCAAGAGACATACGTGTATGGTGCAGGTGGGCTGAAGAGCAGCTGGAGCGTAGCACAGAGAGCTGGACCTGCTCAAAACTTGCAGGCAAGATGAGAAAATGCAGACGCAACTCAAAATGAATCGACACCTGTGGTACCCTACAGCAGGGCTTGCTTCATGGCCACGTGTCACCCCCACGCACACGTTTTCCAGCCCCCTGGGGATGGGTAAGGCCATGTGTCCAGCCCTAGCCCACGGATATGGGAAGGCATGGGTCACATTCAGACCAACACAGTTAAGAGGCACCCAATGACCTTCCGGCTCTGTCTGGTCTGCTGGAGGGACAAGAGGCTGCACGCTGAAACAAGGCAGAGACAGCTAGTTCCTTGATCACCGTGTGGGTGAAAGATGCCCTGGATAATTGCCCAAGACATGAAGGACTTTGCCTGAATAAGAAAATAACGTATGCATTACTGAGTTTGGGGGGCTAATTTGTTAACCTAGTCTCTCTTGAACAAAATCAATGACACCTGGGAGCAAGGATGTCTCTGCAACAGGTGACAGCAAAGTACCAGCAGCCCCTCCACCTCCATGCCTGGGATCTGTGTGAGCGCATGGAACCTGGAACGAACCCGGGTAGAGCCAAAGGGAGTATGGTGAATTGCAACAACTTGTCAGAACAGGGGCTCAAACTAGAAATGAAGTTCAATTAGAAGGAGAGAAAGTGACTTTTTCTGCACACCTCAGTTTGTGGCTTGAAAACCGAACCCACTCCCCAGATGTCTGTATGACAAGCCAAGCCAAGGCCAACTGGCTCTTACTGGCTGTCTGCAATTTGGCCAAGGGAGTTGATAATTTCTCTTTTCAGAGAATCGTCGCATTTCAGATGAAATGGGACCTCCAAGTGCTAGGATGACACACAGGTTTCATCTACAGTGCCAACTCCAGTAGATTGCTGGTGACTCCCTGGAGGGCCACGTCAAAAGGATTCTAGGACAGCGTCCAAGCTCAGCAGGGAAGAGTAAGATGGTTGATTAATGAGGTCTGCCAGGGGAAGGCAGAATGAGAGCAGAGGGAAAAAAAGGAAAAAGAAGAAAAAAAATCTGACCCTAAGAACCCAGCTCTCTCATTTTACAGATGGTGAAATCAAGTCCCAGAAAACATGCCCAAAGCTCTCCAGACTCATAGTCCCAGAACCAAGACTTAAACTCCCATCTCTCTATTCCCATTTATTGTAGTTCTATTACCACCAGGCTTAGAAATTATTATTTCTAAAAAATGCAAATGTTTTCTCCAGTGTTTCTTGGTTGCCCACTGTTCCCAATTTTATATTAAAACCATACATAAAACTAAATAATCTCTTAAAAGCAGACAACTTCCTCTGACTGGTGGCAAAGCTAGAGAGACCTGAAGCTTGACAAGGCCTCTGGACACTACTGCTGTCTCCGAAGATGGAGGGACCACAGGAGAAGTATTGAGTGTGGCCTTAGGGAGCTGAGAATTGTCCTCAACTGAGAGCCAGCCAAGGGTCTGTGCACGGCAAGGCACTGTGTGCAGCCAACCAGCTGAATGAGCATGGAAGAGCATTCTTCCCCAGAGCTTCCAGACTGTGACCTAACCTAGGAGACACCTTGATTTCAGCCTATGATACAATGAACAGGGGCCTCCCAGAGCTTGCCTGGACTGCTGGCCTGCAGAACTGTGAGCTCATACATGGGAGCTGTTTTCAGCCTCTTGGTTTCTGGTAAATGGTTAAGTAAGAAGAGAAAGCCAATAGAGCTGGCAGCTGAAATGGGCCTCCTGTGAATGGCTGGCAAAGCCATGTTTGAGAAATGAGGACTGTCGACATCTTGTTGAGTAGTGGCAATGGTGAAAAGCAACCCATGTGGTAAGCTCAAGAGGAGTGTTGAGGTAATGGCTGGACCAGGTCAAATAATTCCTGGGACACCCAACGCACAGTATCTCTAGACTCTATATTTAAAGAAAGTAAGGTCTGTACAGTCATGACAACAAGCAATCCTAAATAAACTCCAAAGGAGAGGCCAAACAAGACCCCCCCCCCAAAAAAAAAGGAAGAAAAAGAAAGAAAAAAGAAAAGAAACTTTTTTGCATTCATATTTGCAAATTCAACACATAAGTTTGCTAGAGGCTGCTTTAACAATTAAATCTACAGTACATGTGAGCAGGGTGCTAAATGTAGAGAGAATAAGGCAATTTCAAGAACACTTTCAAGCTTAAGATCACGAGGTCTGAGTTAAATGGTATCCACATATGACCTTGCTCAACCTCAAACTCAGACTAGCTGCTTCTGCTTCAGGTATAACAAGCCGAGAAAAGCTTTTACGCGTCTGTTCTCGAGGGCTGATATTTGATCAATACTAATATTATTAGTAGTACACAAGGACAACACAACGGATACCATAGACTGAGGTCTTTCCACTTGCACCAGGCGCTCTCCAAAGTATCTGACATCGTTTTCAGCGTCTTTCATCCATCAGATTCATACAAAAAATAAATGGCTCCAAAACCACTGCTTCAAGGTTACCATTCCCAAATATTCTGCTTCCTTTATCCTATTCCATAGCTGTCAGAATACAAAGACAGGCGCGGCTTCCAGTCCCAGCTTGGCCAAGCTCAGAGGCCTTGGACAAGCTCTTTTTCCCCTCTCCAAACCTCAGTTTTCTCGTCTCCCAAAGAGTGACAGTAGTTGTCCTTCATTCAGAGGGCCATGGTGAGGGCAAAGTGAGATCAGGCACCCGTGTCTTCGTTTAGTGACACGCAGGCGGTCACAGCTCCGTAATGGCAGCCACTGGCCACGGTATCAGCAGAGATAGAATGACGCTGCAAACGGCCACTCCACGAAGGCTGTCCCACCCAGAACAGACGAGCAGTATTTCTTATACGTGAGCAGCAACTTCCTTCCTATTAAAAATTTGTCATATGAGCTTTTTCTTCAAACCCGTTTTCCAAATTCCCATGCCACAACTCAGAATATTACTATTTCCCAAATGCCGAAGCCAGTGCACTGTTCTGATACTGAATATAAACACATACCAGTCCTACGTTTCAGACCATTAACTTCTTTCCTTTTCCTTCTTTCATTGTATCATTTTTAACTTGGAGCAACCACGGAGATTTATATTTTAAACATAAAAAACACCCCTAAAACATCCCTTGCTCCCAAGCTGAAACCTTTTTGTGCCATTAGCTTAAGCCCAAACATCGGTATATGAATGAATTTGCAAACCCTTAAAAGTCGTCCATGTTTAGGATGGAAAAAAATAACTCGAGAGCAGTGGGCTCTGGAGTAATCACTTAGAATACTCTGCCACAGACACCAAAATATTGTAGGGACTCATCGTCTATGTTTCATTTAGGCTCATGAAAAAGCTTAAAACAGTCGGGGATTAGATGTTCCTTCCCTCAACATCAGCCTTCAGTATAAAAAGCATCAAATGAACTCAGACTCACATCCACCTTTTGACTCCTGAGAAACAGCGACTAAATATTTTCTTTTTTTTTTTTTTTTTAAAGATTTTATTTATTTATTCGACAGAGATAGAGACAGCCAGCGAGAGAGGGAACACAAGTAGGGGGAGTGGGAGAGGAAGAAGCAGGCTCATAGCAAAGGAGCCTGATGTGGGGCTCGATCCCATAACGCTAGAATCACGCCCTGAGCCGAAGGCAGACGCTTAACCGCTGTGCCACCCAGGCGCCCCAAATATTTTCTGATTCAGAAAGGAGACCTTTAGTTCGGGTGTTAAAAAATCAGTCATGGAGTGCTACACGCTGACCATGTTTCTGAAACTTGACAAGTGCCCCTCCCCGTGACTGGGGGACGGGGTCCACCTCACACCTCCAATGGACACCTGTGAAGTCCCTAAAACCATCTACTTATGGACTGAGCAACCCAGGACAGAAGGTTCCAGTTCGTCAGAGCCTCCTTTGCAACTCCAACACGTCACTGTCATTAAAGAGTACTTACAGAGGGCTGTTGAAGGAGGCTGAGTACATATTCCTCACTGAAAATATCACTTCCCAAGACCCTAGCTATCAAAGGTAAAAATGCACCATCGAGTATGAGTCAGTATGCAAAGATACTGCTTCCAAACTATTAGAGTTGTACCATCACAATGATCACATCTGAACACCACCTGCAATGTTTGTTTTTCAGTAAATTCTTATTTTCTTCTTACTGCGTACTTTAGCCTCATCCTCAAGCCCAAATGACACTGACGTCATGGTTGTGCTAGTTTTGTTCCCCCCACTTCACATTAACATAAATACAAACTACTGAAACGTAAGCCGTCTAGGGTCCAAGCCCAGGGCAAAGTTACAATGAAGTGTGTAAAGGATCAAGCAATATTGCTAAAAAAAAAAAAAAAAAGAACCCTCTGGACTGTCTCCATGCTCTTTGTACAAGGGTCTGCCCTGCCTGCTCTCATAAGCCATCCTAATGTGTCCAAGGGTCTGCAGATGGCGTCACTGAAATGACAGTGGGGTAAGCCAGTCACAGACCCACGGTGACAGAGGGTGAGCAGGAGGCTGGGTCAGGCTGGGTCAGGCTGGGTGTCATCACCTTGCCCTGTTGTCAATGGTGCCCTTCCCAAACTGGAACCCAAAGAGCATGGACTGACCCTGCCAACATCACTCCCCCCAGCCTTGCATCCCGTTCCTTCAGCATGGCCCAGGCAGCTGCTGCAACCCTCTGTCGGTCACTCAATGCAGCAGGTATCATTACCCCACGAAAAGCCACCGTGCCCTGCCCTGGGCAAGAGTAAGCCATTTTGCGGCCCCCTACCCCCCTGCTTCCTGAAGAGACAGCCCACTTCGAGCTGCCCATGCCTCAAAAGAGGCCTCTGTTCTCTGCAGCCATGACCCACCTCCTTTAGCCAGAAGGCAGAGTAACTTCAGGCAACTTTAAACTCCCAAATCCAAAACGTGTGAATTCAAGAAACTGGCACTCTGAGGAAAGTTTAGAGGACGCCTTGATGCCCCATCTCACCTCTCTCGACCTTATTTTGCCTTTCGGTTACCTGGCATAATAGCCAGAAAGACATCGGTACATCTATTACTGACAGAAGCTAGCAGGCGATCCAACTCCAGCTCTAAGAAGTATTACCGCAACCTCATGTTCCAACATCTCTTGGGTTAACTTCATACATCATAGAGACAGCTAAAGGACTTTTCACTCCTACGAGGCTCAGGCCAAACCGGACCATTTTCTGGGTTTGGCAACAACCAAAATTTTCCAAGAGTCCCTGATTTAAGTCCCAGTTCTCGAAGACCTAGGAACTTTTTCCACTGCTTTTAAATATGATCATATGTAAAGAAAAATTGGCCCGTATTTTTTCTAATTCCTACATCCTCCATTCATCAAACGCTTTCTCTGAGAGCTATTTGATACCTAAGAAGGCATCCGAGTATCTTGTAAGTCTAAAATTTCCCCCCTTTGAGCTAGGAAGCTGCCTTTTTTGCTAAAAGCAAACTAAATTGGACCTTCAAAAGGCTTCAGGTCAGTCTGAAATTTGAACCTCCTCAAAGTACAAGCAGGTTCTAAGCCAAGATAAAAATTATGCTTTCTTCTCTTAAATATATTTCTCCCATTTTTCCCTTCATATGTATACCAAAGTGAGAAAGATGTCACTGATGAGGAGGATGTCTCTCTAAAAAAATGTGGTCTTTAAGTAATGAAAGAAAACTTGATAGTTTTCGGTTCAATAGACTAAAAAAGTAGAAGACCATAATTTAATGCAGCCAAGTATACCCAAAAAAATAAGTATGACCAGATACATAAGAGCCATGCGCCTCTTAAGGCAGCTAATATAAATCCACCAGTACATCGAGCCCATTAAAAAGTAAAATGCTAGATAAAAAGTCTGGTCAATCACCTATGGGCTGCCCTTCCACTTCGTTTATAGAAAAAAAAAAAATTCAAGAAAAGGAAAAGAGTGAGGACTTTAAACCTTTTCCACTCTTAAACTGAAAGATTATTGTAGGTCCAAACGAAGAGAAAAAGATGAGCACGCCTCCTTCATCTGAGCCTTCGGGACAATTAATGCGTCTCAGAGTTCAAAGCCAAGTGGCTTACACTGCCTTCTATCCTTAATTGTTCTGATTTTCAAAGAAAAAATCCTAGGCACTGTGATTATCTTTCATCATTATACAAGACACATTCAATATAAGAGAACCTTTCCCTTACTTCATTTTTCAACACAAGAGCAGAAAAATCAACCCCCAGAAGTGAGATGAGGACAGGAAGTAAGAGCGGTTTCCTGAAATGCCTGGGCTACAATCTTTGTAATCAGCCGAGGACACCACCCACCACATCTGGGTGGGCACCAGAGCCCATTATGCTAACTATGATTGAGCTGGATGAATAGCAAATCTGTCATATTGTGGCTGGGCAGCAAGTGGGGATAAAACACCAGCATCCAGGACGCGCTGCTGCATAACAGAGGAGGCAACGATGTCACTACGGAAAGGCTAGTCTCCTTCCAAATCCATCAACAGACCCACAGGCCTAATGCAGTTTAACAAATGCCGTCTAACATGCAAGAAAAATGAAACAAAACAAAACACGGCACCCAGATCATATAACCCCCGAGGGGACAAGATTCCTGCTCTACCAGGAACAGACATCATGCCTGCCTTTATAAAGGTGATCTCAACATTACCTTAGATCTCTGGGAGCTTTGTGAGGCAGGGCTGTGCATGTTGTCCTTGCACTGTCTCTCTACAGGGGACTCACGAAACACCTGGCAGGCCAAAGGTGCTCAACAGGTATTTGTTGACTCAATGAACTGACAAATGTGCAAACCAGTCACTGAGCCCCCTTGGTCAGTCTTCCATGAGCCTTCTACCATTCTGCCACACACTGCCTCATCGGTTGCATTTAGCGGCAAATTCCCGGAAACCGTGGGTGCTCAAGAGAGCCGAGAAATCTCAGGCTCTGGTGTTGCACTACCTGGCTGCTGATCTTGGCATCTCTTTTGAGCTGTGTGCAAATTACCTTAGCTCTCCTTGCTTCAAACTCCCTCTCCTGTTAAAACAACACTGAGCCCACTGAAGCGTTCTCATGATTAAATGAGATAATCCATGTAAGAGACTTAGAATAGTCTGGCAAACATTAAGCATTCAATACATGCAACTATTCCTATTACTTGCACTCTTGTGGGTCAGTATACAGTCACCAACATACAAGCTTCCAAGGAGGAATGCAAATAAGCACAACCCTGAGTAATTAAAATTAATGAACTGTATTTCCAGTAATCAACATAAACTAATGTAAAAATGTACTACAAAATAAAAGAAGTAAACTTCACATATATGTGCACGTCATGTGTTGCAATTGTGTTCAAACAATGGCTGTAGCTTTCGAGGGGGGTAAACACACACACACACACACACACACACACACACGTGGAAATGTAACAAAAATTCTCTGCAAAGCCAAATCTATCACAGTGCTTACCTGGGGTGGGCAAAAAAAAAAAAAAAAAAAAAAAAAAAAAAAAAAACATTATTCGTAATATTCTAATGCTAAAGCAAGTGGGAACCTGAATTATTTTCTCAAGTTATCATTAAAAATTTGAAAACAAACATTTAAAATGTGCACCAAAAATAAACACAAAAATGAAACAAAAAAAGAAAACTCGTCTCCTCTGGGCAGCACCAGGAGGGAGCTCTCCATGTGGCTGCTGGAGGAGGGAACTGTAATTACTTAAGTAATGGCTTCTTCTTGGCTGGATGGCAGGTTCTGTCTGGCAAGAAACCCATTTGCCTTGTCATTACACTTGTGTCCCCAGCACGGATCACAGCACTCGGCACACAGTGGGTGCTCAGCATGTATCCACAGATCGAACGGATGCGTTTAAGAGAAAAATTCCAAAATCCTTTAAGCAACTGGATAAGGTCTTTCATCTTTCAGTATCTTTTTTGAAAGTCCAAGTCCATTTAATTATTTAACCTTCAAACAAGGAGAAAAGACTTTTGGTCAGTCAGGGGTTTCACAAGCATGTTTAAATCACAGATATTTGGGAATTCTCCCTGCCAAAATGGTGCTTTTTTTCTTTATTATGTTCTCCCCCCTCACTCCCTCCCTGGCCCAATCTCATGTCCTGACCTTGGAGCCACAACAAATAGCTTTCGTTGTGGGTCCCACACGGCCTGAGGTTGTGATACGCTATGCAGACATGGTCTACCAAGTCTTGCAGGCCGAAGCAAATGCGTCAGCAAAATCTACCCATCGTTGCTATAGATTTATGTCGGTCCAGCAATTATACAGGCTGTCACAGGTTCTGGGAACACACTAAAGTGAAATATAGAAGAACTCCTTAGAGAGTAGCAGCAAAAAAATCGAAAGTCCTGTCCCCCCAACCCCCTCTCTTCCTAGGCTGAGGTCGTCCCTCCCCCCACCAAAAAAAAACAACATGGTGGAGAGGGCGCTGTGCAATTCCTAGGGGAGGCCAGGACCTTTCAAACACTCACGCTCTGTAAACCTACAATAGTGGGGGGTAGACCCTAAGATCTGGTATCACTGAATACACAAGACCATGGACCTTTCTGAACTTGGCCTGCCTGGGCTGGTGGGAAAGATTTTATATTTCCTTCAACCTCTGAAGAAGAATGGGTGACCAAGGAATTTTTTAAATGTTCTTCTAACCACAAGGAATCACAAATTTGTTCAGAAGGAGTTCTGTGTATCCAGACCAGGCAGAGTAAGGAGTTCAGCCAGGAGTCTCCCTCCACCTTCATCATTAGCCCCAAGGCCTGGAATGCCCAGTCCGTGCCAAGCCCTCAGCAAGGATCAGAGGGTTCAACAGTGGACATAGCAGTCTTAGGACAGCACTTATGGGTACAGCAGGGAAAGAAGATAGAATGCATACAATCACAAATTTAGTTAATCCGCACAGTAGCAAGTGCCAGGAAAAAACTCTAGGTGCCAAAAAATGAAACCAGACTCCGGATATGGAGAGAAGATGGGCTTCAGTACTGCTGGTTCCTAAGGTTCTTATAAGGATTAAATGAAATAATTACAGCATCCAGCTTAATGTGGAATCTCAAACTTGAACATCCCATTCCACCTCCCTCTCTAGATCAGGGAAGCTGGAGAGACATGCTAAAATAAATTGCTTAACTTACTTGAATGAGCTCACTGCTCAGAGGAATGAGTAAACCACTCAGCCATGTATTCTTTCTGGAAATCTAACTGGGCATCTACTATGTGCCAGGACATAGGTGCCAAAAATAGAATAGGGAATAGGACCGACTATGCCCTCACTCTCATGACGCTTATATTCTAGCGGGAAGAAAGACGGAGCTAGCAGGAACTGAGTTCAGATCTCAGAGAAAGCTATTAAGGAGAAAAGGAGACAGGGTTCCACCACGCAACGTTAGTTACTGGACAGAGGTCGTTAGATCACCCGGTCCGGTGCCAGCTCCTCTACAGAGATGACGTATGAGCTGAGACCTGAGTGATACACCAGGTATGCAAAGACAAGCAAGGGCAGGGTGTTCAAGACAGAGGGAATATGAGAGCCCAAGTCCTGAGCAAAAAAGAGGCTGGCACGGTTAAGAGAGGACAAAGAAGGCGGGTGTGGCCGAAGCCTTGTTGAACGCTGGGAGAATGGGTGGGGGACACACCGGGTCTGGAGACACATCCTGGTGGCTTTGTAAGCCAAGGTGGGAATTTGAGGCACGTGATTCTACCGGTGTGCTCCACAGAGCAAAAAAAAAGGAGCAATATGAGCAGTTCCAGAGACTGACAGCTCAGCGTGGATACCACAGCAGTTTCCACTAGAAAGTAGACAAATTTGTCATGTGCCGGATCCATACAAGGAATGGCTCAAATAACTAACTAAATAGCTGACATCATTCACAAACACCAAACATTACCGGGTTCACTTCTTACAAGAAGTGAGGACTAAAGATCCTGGATTCCCAAGGAGGAGAAGGAGGAAACATTTATTCGAGACTCTTCTGCCCATATATTACTGAATCTCGACAGAACAGCTGGTCCATAAACACCACTGAAAAATCCCTTAGTACCGCAAAAGCTGAACTGCTAGAACCCAGCGCCTGGCGTAAGCAGCTGCAAATTTTGTCTCTTCTCAGAAGCCCCTATTTTGCAGCTACATAAATGTATTGGCAGATTTCAGTTTTAACAAAATGGACTTTTAGTTGTAGATGTGTCCTTCGCAGAAAGCCTTTACAATATGTATTTATGATGCCGTCATCATAAAAGTTACTTAGGAGGACTCTTGGAATCACAGTAAGTGCCTCCAGGGGCAACAACTAGCGAGTCCTGGGAACCAGCGGCCAGGTGTCGGCTCAGCCCTTCCCTCCTGGAGAAGGTCTTTCAATCCCACCGCACAGGAAAAAACACTTCTGCCTGGCTCTCCATACAACAGAAATGAAATCTCACCAGTACGGCTTAATTAAATGGAGGCATAGTTCCATTTTTTTGTTTGTTTGGGGAGGATTTTTTTTCCTATTAAATATGCATATTGGTTTAAGCAAGGCAACCTGAAGAATCAGGAACTCACGAGTGTGGATTATACCTACGTCTGCCGTGTGTTTCTCCCCCCATTTGGGCTCTCAGCTCCGCCTCACTTGCTTCCATATAACCACTTCCTAAGTGGCCTGTTAGGTTCATGTCACCGTGCCAGACTCATTCTATCAGCTTAGCCACCCTACTGGAAAGAATGTCTTTCTCATTGGCTGCTGGAAAGAAGTCCAAGGTCAGCTCGGATTGGCCTAGGGTAAGGCACAAGCCCTCTTCTGAGGCAACTCCTATGTCCAGGGGGGATCTAGGACCTTGGTGAGCCAAGCCTGAGCACTCTTTCCACCTTGCGGCTGGAGTTTATAGGGCTCCAGGATTAACCGGAAGAAGGAGATGATCCCCAAAGAGACCTGGAAACAGGAAAGCGTGAGGACCAGGGGAACACGTTAGCCACCTCGGTCCACTCCGGCAGAGATTAATGAGAGGTTATGTGCTGCACTGAACCACATGCAACTGAGGAATGTGGAATCCTCCTCCCGAGCCAACATCACCTGGAGCTTTATAATTCTCTGAGTTCTGCTGTCCTAGGTTATGTATTATTAATCACTCCTGGTCCCTTCAAGTGTTGTGAAAGTGTTCAATCAATACTTTCAAACACTTACATGACTGAGCAGAAATAGAATCACTTACCTCTACAGCCATCCCCAACATTCTCAACTGGCTATTTTATATTGGCTCTTTCCCCTGCCCTGACCGCCGACAGTATAAAATCTCCTCCTTCCACGGTGTAAAAGGAAAGCTCTGCCACTAGAATGTGTCAAAGACAAACTGAGTTTAATGGTGAAGGGGGCTTCAAGCTCGTGAACCAGACTGGAGTCAAACCTACGTTACTTACTCTTTCTTGGCCTTTGTTCTCCAACATCCAGCAGAGTCTCCACCTTCCACAGCTGCCATGCCAGACGCTCTCTGCCATCACCTGACATAGCTGAGGGTACAGTTATTGTCTGTCCCACAGGAATGTAAGCTTCAGGGGTCCGGGGTCTCATGTACTAGGGTAGCCCCAGGGCCTAGGAAGTCCTCACACACAGACGGCACTCAATAATTGCTGGGTGGCTATAGGATTAATTGTCACAGAATCCCTTCTTCTGCCATCAATTCTTAAAGCATCCAACTTGGAAATGCTATAATAAACAACTTTTAAATTAAAAAGCATTGCCATGCCTAGAAGAACTAGCTTCTGACTTATCCCTAGAATCTAGGTGACCCTCATCTTCAATGGGATATCCAGCTAACCAGGGTTTCAGAAAGCCCCTTAGGGCCATGAAGGTTGCTGTGCTTTGATGCCCCCCTATTTGCACAGCCCTTTAACCCTGGCACCAACTATGAACTTGTATACTTGATTTTCTTTTTCTTTTTCTTTTTTTTTTTCCCCAAGGTGGGGAGCACAGAGAGGGGCAGAGAGAGAGGGAGAGAGAGAACTTAAGCAGGTCCCACTCCCAGTGCAGAGCCTGACACAGGGCTCGATCCCAGGACCCTGAGCCAAAACCAAGAGTCAGATGCTTAAGTGACTGAGCCACCCAGGTGCTCCATGCACACTTGATTTTCTTATAAAAATATTTTACAATACTTCTCTCCCATTGTATTGAGATCTTGAATTTCTCCAACATAAATTGGTTGGTTGATGAGGACTGAATGACCAGCCACTGCTGGGACTATCCCCACTCTCCAACATCCGCAGTTGTCCTTGACTTGCCATCTGCAATGCCCCCATCCTTTCACCGGCTATAGGCCTCTGATGGCAACCACCTTCAGAAGATTCTCAGCAAAATGAGCACACTTCTCGAATTCACCTACTGCAACCATGACGGAACGCCAGACCCACTGCCATTTGCCTAATTATTTTTATACCTTCACTGAAATGTTTTGAGGTCTCCTTGCTTTTGTGTCGGCCGACAAACCCCCTCTTTTTATAAACAAGCTTTTCAGATAAGAAATTTACTCCAGTAGCAATCAACCTTTCTAGAAGGAAACCATTCTCTCTGACATGACAAGAGCCACTAAAAAACAACCACGGCAGGAACAGCAGCTTGTACGATACCGCTGACACCTCAAAGAGTCAGGGAAAAAAAATAGCTGGTGGGGGAAAAAAGCCAAGTCCATAAACATTGCAGAGAGGCAAGGCTCCCCCAGCTCTCATGCTACATGCGGCAACCAATTACTCTCTCAAAAGAAGAATGCAGGTCTTACATGAAGTGGAACAATTAATTTCACGCTTGTCATCCTGGCCTCAATAGTAAGTTGATTTGAATCAAATATTTGCGGTACATTACGGCTTGCAGGGGACAGTTCTGGTGCCTCCTGAGCTGACGGACTACCTTGATGGCTACCATTGTAAAACAATCCATCAATAAGAGTAATTATGGTATTGATCAAAGTGGTTGGCTGCCCCAGATTGGAATCAATTCTCAGGAGTTGCTGGGAACAGAAACGTCTAATGGACTATTCCATCACTAGTCACTGCAGCAACTGAAACAGCTAATATTCTGGAAAGTTCTTAATAATTACTCATTGAATCTGCATTTCTGCTTCAGTGCTCATAACTAGACCCTGCTTACTGTAGCCTGAAAGTCAGTCCAAGTGGACGAAGGAAGGGCCAGACGCAGATGTAAAAAGTGCCAGCACTGACCAAAAGAAGCAGAACAAATAATGTGGAAAACTACCTTCGATAATTTTATCATGTCCTATTAATCAGAGAAGACCACTATTTCTTTTTACGGAGTTTCTGGGTGAGAAAGTACACTGGGAAGAAAGCAGCGTACTTCATGGATGCTGCTCTTACAGAGGTCCCTGACAGAAGGGAATTCTGCATCTCCACGTGGACGGCATTGGTCACAGAGGAACACAATATCAGTAATGTGAAATTCTCATCATGTACCCTTCATTATTTCCTAGCTGGTGTGGGAAAATTTGGAGTCTCTGGGAAGCCACATAAACTTGGGGTGACCCACAGGAACACATAAGCCTAATAAACCTTCTTCCTTTTTCTCTCACTCAAATGCCTTTTGATTTGTAATTGGGCTCTGCCATACCCAGGGCAGCCCTACATGGAGTAGGAAGACCCCCACTGACCAGCACAGTTGGAGAGAGGGTACCTCTTCAATCTTGAGGACTTCCTTTTCCAGTCTAGCAAGACCTGGCACAGCACTTTCCCCACACAGCACAGAATGCACACCCCTCTCTGGACAAGATCACAGAGCCACCAGGAAAGGTGTGGCTGCCTCAGGTTTTGAGACTTCCCCTTTCCAGGACTTAGCATACACAGCCTTCTTTCAGAGTGCAGCCTGATGATTAGTCCTCACAAAGCCTTACTTTTTGTCCCTACATTTGACATTGACATTCTCTTTCCAACTATGCTTTTGCATTTTCATTTTTTCATCAAGTATTTCATTACCCGTCCAGCTCTGACACTTAACCTCTCTGTGCTTCCACACATCCATTTACACTCCGATAAAGGGGGAGGAAATGATTCATTCCGAGGGTAGAGTGTTTAGAAAAGGCTTACTGAAAGACATTCGAGATGACTTGAGGGATTCCCAAAGTACCAGAGTACCTGGCAGGGGAGGTGGGGGAGGAGTTTTCAGGCAGCATAAACAACAGCAAAGGCCAGAGAGGCAAACCGGGGGTTTCCAGTGTTGTCTACAGCACAACAGTGTTGGGGTAGAGACAGCCCACGTAGGCTGGGAAGCACACGGAGAAGGACCTGCTGAACTTGTACTTCCTTAGAGGCCGCAGGGGGCCAGCCGATGGAAACATCCTTGTACAAAAGGTAACCCAGAATGCCGATGCAAAGAGGAACTGAAAAAGGGAAAGGAGCCTGAGGCCAGTTAGGAGGAGAGATGATGATCAAACACCAAACTCTTCTGAAACAAATCTTCTGTAATTGGGACACTATTTCCAATAGCAAGTTGACGAATCCTCACGTGGACGGCCGCCAGTGCGCATGGTCGCCCGGCATTCTGTTTTGTTGTTTGCACACTGCAAGAGCGGCCACGACGTTATTTGGAATCGACAGGATCCTTAGCTGTCCTCCTCTTATTTATCCAAGCTCTATAAGACGCCTGAGTGAATTCCGAGTTCGGTTTGGAAAGTTTCAAGATAACAATATATTTATTTAAAGGCTTAGAAGGTTTTAACGCCAGAATGACTCTTAACTCTCCTTAGCACTATAAACATTACCATTAAATCAAACATGATTCCATCTTAAAAGGGGGAAATCAGGTTTAGACAGTCTTTAAGCTGAGAGAAAAATGTGTGTAATAGAAACCAAACAGCCATTCCACCAGGAGAAAGTTACAGATGTTTGTCTTCCCTCAGCCATCAAATATTAATTTCACTGATGGCGAGATTAAGGAGGCAGACAATAGTCCACTGAGATTACTCCAGTGCTTTTATCTGCAAATGGCAGCACCTTTAAGCTGGGGCTGGAGGACAGGAAAATGTCCTATTAATGCTCTGCATGGTAGATAGGTTGATAAAACCTTCACATTGCAGATAAGGGCTGTGTTCATCCTAGAAATTCACCGACTCCCTTAGAGCATGCAAGCCACTGTGTATAGGGTTCTCCCATATCTTTCTTGCTGATTTCTATGAATTTCTGATATGGAAGAGTTTTGCTTCAATTCAAATAAGTTTGTAACAATAGTAACAACAATAATATTAATAGCAACTAACACTGATACAGCACTTATTACAAGCTAGGCTGTATTCTTAACATTTAGCAGGTAATCTATATAACCACCCCGTGCACTAGGTACTATTATTACCTCCATTTTCATGCAGGGGGAACTGATGCTCGGTGAAGTTCAGTCATCTGCCCAAATCCTTGTCTTCCCCCATTAACACTAACAGGCATACACACGTAACCACCTGGCAGCTACCAGAGGCTGCATTTGATGGATACATCATTGCACTCTTACAGAGTGAATACACTGTATTGTTCCCAAAAGCAACAGTGGTTTATTCCAAGCTAGAGGTTTCAACTGGCCCCTAATCCAGCCCCCCAAAGGGGAAATGGAAGGGTAGGGAGGAAGCCAATTGCGAGATAAAGAACCACCACTTAACTCATCTCCTATCTGGAAATGGAAAATGACCCTTGAGAGACCGGACACATCCCTGACAAACCCAAACCTGTCATTTGATGGGAGAGCATCCCTCCTCAAAGAAGTGCTTCTCAAGTGGTCTCCAACTGCCTCAACATCGTCTAGGAAAATGGGGGAAAAATCCGTATTTCGGAGCCCAGCCCCAGCCTACTGACTCGCTGTGAAGAAACACGAGGAACTGCATCTTAAACAAAATCCCTGCGTGATTTTATGGCAATTCCTGGATTAGAAGCTGAAGTCATCCCGATCTCGCTACCGTGGACTCCTCTAAAACACATGCACATATACACGAATGTGCAAATACCTCCCTCCCATCAAACATGTGTAACAGGAATAAAGAGACCCACCCGCAACCTCTTATTCGCAAAAGAGTTAATACCGTAAAGCTCCTTGCGCTAAACAGAGAAACACCTTAAAGCCACACCGTCATTCTAGTATTTTGAAATACGTCACACCGACACAAAGAGGCTCTGGGCAACACTGCCTGAAACAGCTGGTCAAACTCGGGGCAGTTTTGAATCCTCACTATTCTATTCCAGGTCTAATTTCAGAGCCACATGTTTAAAAAAAAAATGGTAAAGAATGATTCTGTGAGAATATTAAATCAAACCCTGACGTGAGAAGACCAGCCAAAACCACAGGGTGACAGAAAAGGCAAAAGTTATGTGACTCTAGGATGGCCAGCGATGTCGCAGAAAGCACGGACAGGTTGCCAAGGCAAGGAATAGGAGAGGCACAGGAAGTGTCACTCAGATCCCTGGGGCACCACAGACAACGGGGCACGGATGGCAAACACCGGGTCCTGGGTGACAAGAGAACGGAGGGCAGAGGAGTTCAGTTCTATGGCCCAGGGTGGGCAGCCTGCACGAGGACACCATTGAGAGGAGCGAGACAAGAGAAACTGGCAGGGAATGTGCAGAAACTCCCAAAGACAAAAAAGTCTACTTTTAAAGAATTGCAGCCAAGTCCTAGTTACAAAGTCACTGGCCAGGGAAGCCTTTCCTGAAGCCCCTAAAAGACTTCTAAAAGAAAAAGTAAAAATAAATCCTAGTGCACAGGAGAGAGCCAAGACGCCAGCCCACTGCCCTGGACCCCAGAGATGAGACCGCTCCCTGTTCATCCCTGATCCCATGAGACTAACATTTCCGTTACAGGTGGGTTATGTTATCTACTAGTAAACCCATGTGGACCCACACTGTAATGAAGGTACTCTCGCGTAATGTTTGGTGTGAAATCCAGTACAAGGAGCTCAAACCCAATCTAGTGCTAATTTTCTGACAATTGCATTGCTGGACCATCCTCGGAGAAAGCAGAGTTTTTTCCTGTAAGGACTTGCTTGTCCTTTAGCAGAACTGTATAAGAGAATTTTTTTAAAATGAGATTACTGTACTAAAAAGGCAGCTCTGCAAAAACAGAAATTGGAACCACTGGGATCCAGGCATGTTACATACATGTATCTTGAGGTCCCAATTAAGGAGGATTTCTAGAGAGATTACTGCATGAATAAAATATTTCAAAAGCTGCTAATAGATAGTACATAAATACGGGAAGCAAGCAGAGTTCAACAGGAGAGCTGGAACAGTTAAACACCAGGGCCTCGCTATAACCCAGCGGGTCCTCAAATTTCACACTATTGTTCTGCCTTACCAGTGGAATCGTTTTATGACAATATCATTTTGATAGTTATCTAACTAGCCCCTTGGAGCCAGGACACCTCATAGTATTTCTGCTTCTTATCGGTGCCACATTCATGTTCCAAAGGAACAATATTTATTTAGATTCAAGAGAAGATACAGATTCCAAGGACCAGAACAGATGCAAGGCAAACATCGCTTAGGGAGGCAATAAAACTACTCCATTCTGAAACTGCCCTAAGAGCTAGATGGCATGGGATCAGTGTGGAGGGGGAAGGCTCCAAGAGCCCTTTTTGACCAAAATAGGTTGACATTTGAATTTTCCCCTCGTTTGCACTCACTACAATGCCACGGTCTGCCGATTCTAAGTAAACAGTGGCAGACGGCAATAATGATGCTTCCATGAAGAATCCTGCATTTGTCACCTTATTCCATCCTAAATAATCTAAGGTTTCAAATTAAGTTGGTTATGCAGAAATCCTTGTCATCTCTTCACTTCAAAATACTTAGATACTGATTCTCACAGCGGAGTTGGAGACGCCCTGCCACTATGCTTCAGAGGCGGACTCTACTTCCCCCACCTCTTCCAGTGACTTAAGTCTATCCCCTTTCATCTTTGGAGGAATCCTCTTCACTGCACTCCCTGCTTCCCTCCTGTGCCCCAAGTGCATCCCACCCCCCTTTTCAAAACCCTGCAGCAGGATCTACGCCATGCAGGAGCCAAACCTGGCTTGATCACCGCCACCCCCCCCGCCGCCCTGGGTTCCTATTTCCCAGCCTCTGTACTTAATCTGGATCTGCCTACACTTACCTTACCCCTCGCCACTCTCCCCTCTACATTCTCTGGCTCAGACTGTCCATACCTCACTATCTGCAAGCTGTGCTGCCTTGGGGCATTTGCACCTGCTGGTGTTTCTAGCTAGAGTGCTCTTTGCTCCCATCTCCACTCCCTCTTGTCATCAGGTCTCAGAGTGAATGTTATCTTCATTGCAGAGCAAATGATACCTCCCCTGAACATACAGGTTCAGTCACTACCCAGCTGCTCTATAGCAGATGGCCTGTTGCTCTGCCTTGTTCTGACCTGCATCTGATACTTGCTTGCTCACTTGTCTCTTGCCCTCCCCCTACAAGATTGTAAGCTTCCTAGAAGCAGCACCTTGATAACCTTCATAAATAAAATGGATTTATAGTTCTATGAAACCACATGGTCACCACTAACCACAAAATGGGAGTCTGCCTGATCCCAGTATATATATATATATCAGAATAAAGTAACTGGTCATGAAAATCAAATAAGAAAAGTAGTAGTAACAGTCACTGGGCTAGTAAGACTCTTGCTGACCATGGCTGCTTTCCATCAAACTTCAGAGGACACAGATATCGTGTGCCAAGAGCACATGATGATTTAGAGAGAAGCAGGGTTCTCTGAGGACCCCTACCAGAAGTGTGTGCTCACTGCATTTCAGGGAAGTCCTGAACATTCCACCACTAACTGAGACTCAGGGCGCTGACTCCATGGTGTCAAAAGCATCATGATACGATCTTTTCAAACACCAAAAAGGCAATGAAAGAGTAGCTTTCATCTGTAGCTTTGTGGAGTCACTGTAGACCAACTGTATATTATTAAGAGACAAGAAAAAGAGGGGCGCCTGGGTGGCTCAGTCATTAAGCATCTGCCTTCAGCTCAGGGCATGATCCCAGGGTCCTGGGATCGAGCCCTGCATCGGGCTCCCTGCTCCGCTGGGAAGCCTGCTTCTTCCTCTCCCACTCCCCCTGCTTGTGTTCCCTCTCTCGCTGGCTGTCTCTTTCTCTGTCAAATAAATAAATAAAATCTTTTTTAAAAAAAGAGAGAGAGAGACAAGAAAAAGAATGGTCCTATTCACCCACCCAAAATCCACAGTGCTTTGGTACACAATGTTGAATACTTGTCTATTCATCCAGGTTTCCCAGAGGCACAGAACCAATAGGAAATATGGATGTAGAAAGTAAAAGATCTGGAAGGAACTGGCTCACACAATTACGGAGAACGCCAAGTCCCAATCTGCAGTAGACCCAGGAAAGCCAGAGGCGCAGTTTCAGTCCCAAGGCCAGCAGGTGGAGACCCAGGAGAGCCAAAGGTACAGACAAAGTGTAAAGGCAGTCTGCTGAAAAGTTCCCTCTTGCTCCAGGAGGCCAGGCTTTTTGTTCTACTTAGGACTTCAACTGATTGAATGAGACCCACCACATCAGTGAAGACAATCTGTTTACTCAAAGTTCATCGATTTAAACATTACTCTCATCCAAAAAAAGTCTTCAAGTTGACATAGAAACTTAACCATCACAAGTCCACCCCATGTCAATTTAGTGCCCAGATGCATTTCCTTAAATCATAATTAATCTCCAAATAAAGGCAATAACAAGGTCACACTTCCACTGAACATGATACGACTGCTACAACTACTCTGCAAACAACCAAAATGTACTAACCCTTTCCCCAGAAGAGGGTGTGAAATTCCTGGATGATGTTTACTCTTCTCTTAATATCCAGTAATTTAAATACCATGATGTAAAGTTAACAATACTTAAATACTATGATATAAAGTCAACACATCTTATGTTACATTACCGGAAAAGAACACAGGGAAGAAAACAAAGACATTTGCTACACACACACACATGCATTCATAACCAAATAAGGAGGACATACTCAGGACGAGTATAGTCCTCAGTTCTGTAACCAGTCAGGTGGTCATGGTTGGTATTTATATCCACCCCCTTCCACTACCCATTCTCTATTCCCCTTGCCTCTAGCAAGCACCTCTTGCTGTTTGGTTCTTTACCAGACAGAGTGACCCAAACCTTAAAATCTCAAAACTAGGGCAGTCCTAACAAAATGCCACAGACCAGGCAGCTTAAACATCAGGAGTTTATTTTCCAACAATTCTGGAGGCAGGAAGTCCAAGATGAAGGTGCAGGCAGGGCTCTCTTCTTGGCTTGCAGGTGGCCGCCTCCTTGCTCTATCTTCACATGGCCTCTTCTCTGTGTGTGCACATTCCTGGGTCTCTTCTTCTTCTTATAAAGACACCAGTCCTATTGCCCTCATTTAACTTTGATTATCTCCTTAAAAGCCCTATCTCCAACTATAATTACATTGTGGGTTAGGGCTTCAACCCATGAATTTGGGTGAGGGGGGAAAACACAATTCAGTACACAACAATTTGTAATAATAACCTTAGTCTCATCCAGGGTCATATGCAACAAGTAATAGTTAAGGGAAATAAAATCATGACATGTTGCAGGCATTTTAGAGGATGTTTTATGCATTTACCCAACATCAATACATTTGGTCAATCATTTGAGCACTTGCTGTGCACGCACTGTTCTAGGCATGAAGATACAAGCAGCGATGAAGTGAGACACCAGAGTATGTCCTGGCTATTGGTTATTGTGGGCCACTGTTCTCAGACATGAAGTCCCGGTATGGAATTGCAAATCCTCCCCATTTCAGGTGATTTTTCTTGAATTATAGATTCAGCGTTAGTTCTGTTCCTTGCTTTACTTTTCTTTTTCAGGGGCTCCAATTAGTTATATGTTAGATCTCCTTTGCCTGTCTTCAATGTTTGTCTCTGTCTCTTGAATTCTTTTTCTACTTTTTTCTGCATAAAGTGTTCCTAATTTCCACCTTCTCTTTCTTGTAAGGCATTACCCGCTGTGTTTATTTGCTCTTGTGTTCCTTCTGGTTTAATCTTTACTTCTAAAAAGTTTTTGCTTTTATTTCCAATGCTCTTCCTCACTTGTCACTTCATTTCTCATCCCTTTTATCACTTTCTTAATGAATTTTAGTTCATTTTGACAAGAGAAAAATATAGTTTTAACCTGTTGAATGCGTCTGTCTATTTAGTGTGTTATATGTAAAGACAGTACTCTGCTCTTTATTCTTTTTATCTTACTTTGTCTCTATATGAGATTTTACCTCCATCCTTTTCTATGGCTTATATTTATGTGAAATTAATTCTCCTAAACTTTTAGGAAGCATGGTTCACAGTAGCTTTTCTAACTTCAGAGCTCCCTCTTCTGTTGTTTTCATATACTGTTAGGAAAATACATGTTGGGTGCTTTCTGAGATATCCTGGCTCTATTTTTACCTTCATGTTCACTTTTATTACTTTTAAAGAAAAAGGAAAGATTCTCTGGGCAGAAGAACAAGTGATTTACAAGGGGAAAAAAAGTTATAATCAGACTTTGAAAGTAACATTTTAAAAACTCAAGGAAATAAAATACAAGCCAAGGATTTTATATTCAGCAAAATTATTTTCAAGTATAAGGGACAGAGGTTACATGTAAAACCTCAGGGAATATGGTCCCCTTGAGCCATTTCAGAGGAATATGCTAGAAAATAAGTTTCAATCAAAATGGCTAAAGAAAAGAGATTAGGACTGGTGGTGAAGATTATATATATAGATGTTTAAAAAAATTAAGACTAAATGAGGGTTACAAGGGAAAGTATAGTATGAAATGGAAACATGCTGGGGCACTTGGGTGGCTTAGTTGGTTAAGCACCAACTCTTGGTTTCAGCTCAGGTCATGATCTCAGCGGTCATGATCTCAAGGTTATGAGATCGAGCCCCATGTCGGGCTCTACATTCAGCAGGGAGTCTGCCTGGGATTCTCTCTCTCTTCCTTTCCCTTCCCCCACTAACGTGCTCTTTCTCTCTCTAAAATAAATAGTAAAATCTTAGGAAAAAAAAAAGAAATGGATGCACACTTTCAAAATGAAGATGTAGTACAATCATTTTTAAATAAAGAGATTAGGAAAAGCAAATTTTAAAAATGTTTTAAGTATTTTGAGAAATCATATTTGTAAAATAATATTATTCTTAGATGTTTTATATATGAGATCCAAGTACATGAGTTATTAAAAGTTATGAGATCTTCTAATTCTATCATCCCTTTGTCCTTAGAACCATGTTTCTTGATGTGAAAGGCCAAAGATACAGATGTAAAAAATACATATATATTTATATTTATTTAACACTCTTGTGTTCCATTTCCATTTATATAATATATATATATTTATATATTTGTATTTCTATATATTAATATATATGGCTATATATATGGTCAAATACACTTCTATATATAAATATATATGGCTATATATATATGGTCAAAATATATTTCTATATATAAATATATATGGCGATATATATATATATATATATAGTCAAAAACTCTATGGCCCTGTATTTGAATTAAAAGCATCCATGTGAAATTATAAAGTATTTTTTAGACACACACACACACACACAGAGCTCTATTTATACATCTGCATCCTAGCCAGCTTCTAGTTTTTTTTCTAAACAGCTAGAAACAAAGTCTAACCAAGTAACACTGAGCACTTCTAGCACCCAGACTGTGACCCTGATCTACAAATTTCTCACTAAAAGAAATCAGAATATCTTGGAGAAATGGCTGATTCCAGGTCTGGGGCAGGAAATACACAAGAAAAGCCTAGAAGATCTTGTCATTCCACGTAGCAGGGAAGCTGTCAAAGACTCTTAGGGCCATGTCAAATGGAGCCAACTTGAAGAGGCTCTCCCAAGGCAAAGATTTGCACTTGAATAGATGATAACTGCAATTGACTGAAACCCATAAAATATGTTTAAATCCATTTGTTCATAATAATACAAAAAAAAAAAAAAACACACACACAACTCACTGGTCACCTTCAAAGGATGATAGGGGAAAGATTCCCTACTGTGAACCTGATGAACAAAGGCAAACAATCCAGGATTTATCCTGCCTATATTTTATGAATTAGGCTGGATGACAAAGCAAAGGATATGAGGAAACACTTCGTTACAGAAATACTCCGGCTAACAAATGAAAAATCAATGATATGCACTGCTCTGCAATCCTAGAGGACTGATGAATCTAGGCAGAGACCACCAATAGCAGAGAGAGTCACAGGTGCCATGTGCCTCCCAGGGAAAGAACCCTCTGCCGCTACCCAGAGTCCTGCCAAGGAATCAGACCTGAGACTGCTCAAACCTGTGGACTGCAGCTCCCAATTAATTTATAGGAAATTCCAAAGACAGAAGAACAGGGTGAATTCCATCATGGCCAAGCAATCAGCAAATTAAAAACTGTGGGAAACTCTACAAGTTAAATGGCCTGATTCTAACTAATAAATTGTAAGGGGAAAAAAATGAAAAAGAGGAAAAAGAGGGATGGAGGAGGAGCATGCAGGTTAAAAAAAAGGCGTAAGAGATATCAAATTTTAAAAAATGAGTGAAACGAAACGGTAGCATCTGGGATGCACACTTGAGTGGTCAAACTGCAAGGACACACAAAAAGGCAATTAAAATGAGAGAGAGAAAATCTGTGCCCTTAATGTGGGGAGAGGAAGACAAACAAAAATAAATGAAAAAACACATAAATTCCCAAAGCAATCAGGTTAATTTATAAAAATTCCCTGCCAGGAATTATCAGGTGACAGTAACAATAGAGAAGCAAACCCCAAACTAATTATGAGCATATACTCTTTACAAAGTATCCACTCTTAGGTTCCATTTCCATTTGGAGAATTGGCAAAGGGTGGGGGCATTGGTGACAGCTCCTGATTTTCCATAATCAGCATTCCCTCATGGTAACAGTAGTGAGGGTCTGAGAGAGAACAGGGTCAACCCCCAAAAGGAGGCTTTTTGAATAAAGGCTGTTTCTCAGACTCTGCATTATACTAATTAACAATTGCATTACACAGAGGATCAAAAGTTGGCTGATGGAACCCATACTCCAGGCCAATTGCCACATCACTGGAGTGGGAATCAACTGTAAATACCAGGCTCTAGATGAAGGATGGGAGGGGAGGCCTGGCCTAAGGTCAAAGGTCCTAGCCCATAAACAGATGCTAACCTTGGAATCAGGAGTCTACTTTCTCTCTGTTCAGTACAAGCTACCTTTGGAGTCCCCAAGGGAATGATCATTCATATTCACTCATTCACACATTCATTCACAGCCATTAAAACAAACACCTGTGTTTGATAAGCCAGCCACTTGTAGGCTATGACCATATAATTTATTGTCCCAATGAAGTACTGCTGAGTTTGACATGGAGTGACATTAATAATTATGCCAGACAACTGGTATAAACCGGCATCGTCCTGGCCAAATCAGGACAAAAGATTACCCTAGGTATGACCCACCCAACAGATATTAAACTGTTCCCATGATGTCACCAAAATCCTTCCAGAATTCTTCGTTCAGCCTCTGCACAAAAGATAGAAGCATATAATTACCAGACTATCAAAGCATCCCTAAGGCTAGGAACAAGATGACTTTAAGAGGTATATGGACATCTATGTGTTTATTAGTCAAATATCTCAATGTGAACTGAATAATGTATAGATAGCATCTTAAACACATAATTTCAAATATTTTATTATTTACAATGAAATTAAGTCTTCCAAAATGTCCATTGATTTAAAGTAAAAATGATTGGTAAATGCCTCCGCATGCTTCCATGCATGCTTCTTTTTTCCCTTCAGCCAGTCAGTCAACAAATCTTTGCTGAACCCTTACTACGAGCAGGGCATTATCCCAGATCCTGGGGCAACGGTGGTGACTTTGGTCTCTCCGCAGGGAACTTGCCAGCCAGTGAGTCTTTGGCACAAATGATGCTATTCTTAAAGCTAATGAGGCATTTGATAGTTTGATTTAATAACGTGGAGGACTGTGTTTTGTAGTTAACAATTTTAACATGGTTTCATTCAACTAATACCAGTTTACTTTAAAGTCCAAGAGGAAATGTTCTTTTTCAAGATCACCTCCAATGCCAGCTGCATCTTGTTCATCAGCTGCTCTCCCCGGGGTCAAGATTCCATGGACCCCCCCCCCCACCCAAATCAGTTTTGTCCATCTGTAGCCACTGGGGACACTTCTCTCAGCAGCTGAGTGCTTACTCAAAGGACACAAGGTAGCATGGACACCATATTCCTCAGTTCCTCCTCACTGCATCCTGGGTTGAAAAGGACTGAGGCACACCACGAGGCTCTGGGGAGAATGTGCTGTACAGTTAGTCAGGTTGCTCCCCAGCAGAGGCTAGGGGAGTACTGTCCCCTGAATCTGTATGCCCTACAGAAGGGAAGCAGAAGCTTTCCCCACCAAAGGTTTCCCCACATGGTGTAAAAAGACATTCATGTCAATCTTGACTAGTGTCTTTTCCACACACTATTGCAGGCTGACTATGTGTTATCTATGCCACACAGGTATACATCATGAATGTGCTAAGCTCTATGACGTAGGGGGAAAAAACAAAACAAAACAGGAGAAACCAAAACTAGTATTGTACAATTTGGAAAGGGCCTCCAGAAACATTCTAATTTCAGTATCTATGAATCCTGTGAGGAAGGCAGGGTAGCTTAGAATTTAGAACTACGGAAAATGAGGTTTAGAGGGATTAGTGACTTGTCCAAAGTCATGCTGCTAAAAAGTGGCCCCCCTGACTCAGAGCTCAAGAACCTTCTGCTTGGCTGTCTTAAGTCTGAAATCTGGAGCTGGGCTGACTTTGAGGCCCCCCCCTCCACTCCAGGGGGTGGTTTATGCCTGTGCAGGAGAGGATGTTTTGTTTTTCTTTGGTTGGTTCTCCCTTTGGATCCTAATTAATCTCTTTTAGTCAGAAGTATCAAATGCTTCACTGACCTTAAGAATAAGTAGAATGAAGAAAGCACTATCATTCGCACAGCAACTTTGTAAAAGACAGGCAGCTCCCCGTGCAACACGAAAAGTCACCAACCCTAACGTTTTTGAGGGCTGAAAATAATGGGACCGTGTGAGCTTAGAATAGAAGATTAAACACTGAATGTAATTCAAAGTACCCACTCCATTTTTGGCCAGATTTGTCTGGCATCACTTGGTGTTTGTCAAGCTTTGAATGGCTCCCTGGGTCTCAAGTCTTCCCACACCATCCCTTGTCTTCCTGGGTAGTGAACTCTAGGTGTCCGCAGGCTTGGGTTTCCCGGAATCCACAAGGACACGGGATAAAGGGGCGAGCACTGCCGAGAGAGGGAATAAATCAACCAGAGGCAGAAGGCACAGTCTTGTGCCTTAGAATCAGAGAGCACCTGGTTTATGATCTGAAATTGGGGCTCAGGCTAACTGTTGACGTCAATGGCAATTCTCCTGAACCCCAATCTCCTCCAGCATCTCTGTTGGTAGGAAGAGGATTTTCTACAGACCACTTCCGTATTTTGACAATTGGAAGGAGTTGCTTTACTGTCCATTATCTTCAAAACTTCCTCCTTGCCCTAGGAGCAACCAAACAAAGCCAGCCCCCACTGATGTCACACTTCCCATGTTCCAGGCCCTATGTTAAAGCCTTTACATGTTTTCTCTCACTTGATCCTTGCAGCAACCCTATTTCATAGGTACTCTTATCATCCTAGCTTAGATGGAGAGGCTGAGGTTTAGGAAGTTAACACAACTTGCCCCAGATCACACAGGAAGCAAGTCTTGGAACGGCTAACCAGTGACCACCACCACTACCCTCCACATTTGGAGCTGGGTGTACGTGTCTCCAGAAGCCAAGCTTCTTAATCATTGCCCCACACTGGCACCTTCAGCCACAGGAATATCCTAGAAATTGCCAGGCTGTCATCCAGGCTACCCACCTCGCACTTCTGAAGCAGCCACGTGACCAGCATGCGGTTCATACAACAGCCCACAGACTTGAGTGACGTGTGAGGAGGGCATGCCCAGGTTGGCCTTGGCCAGTCCACTCAGACTCTGCTCTGCAGGCCATGTCTTCACTTCAAAGTTGCCCCAAAGCCCCTTTGTGATTAACACACTTTCTTAGACTGTGGACTCTGGAGTCAGATGGCCAGGGTTTGAATCCCCGCTCCCCAACGTAGGAGCTGCGTGGCCTTGGGCAACTCACTTAGCCTCATGGTGCTACTTTTTGTCTTCTCTAACACAAGTACTCGTGAGAGTACAGGACCCACCACTCCGTATACTATGAGGATTATACGAAGTTCTCGTGAAGCCCTTACCACAGTACCTAGCAAGAAGGAGGCCCTCAGCCATGGTCACTGAGACAACAGCCACGTGCAAGTCAGCGCCCAGAGTTTCTGGATAAATGTTCAGATTCTTCTTACAAACTGAATGTTTGGCAGCAAATAAAAACAAAGATAGTGACCCACTCAGGGGTCTGTCTCTCACAGATTGGACCCACTTGCCACTAGATTCAAGTTCCATTTTGAGGTCACCCAAAAGAAAGCAGAACTGGAGAAAAGAATAAAGACTCCAAACTTCAATTTTTGGTAAAGATAGCTTTTTTTCCGGGAACTTGGATGGTAACAATTGGCAACGGGTCCTAGCGTATTTTTTTTCTTTGTACCAAGGTATTTCCAAGCATAACGGCACCTCCAAAGTTTCCAAGAGAGAAGCCAGCCTACTCTCTGGTGTGCTTCCTCCAAGCATCTCTTTACAGAAGCAGCAGATAAGAGGAATTAAGAGCCTGAAATCAATGTACAGAATCACATCACAAACCATAAATCAGGTAAGTCAAATTCTCCCTCAGTCACTTCCTGTCTCCTCGGCACTGACTGGAGGGAAATGCATTGCTCAGCTGCTGATCCGCAATCCTTGCACTTCCCCTAATTAGCATTCTGAGTGGATGCCTCTCACAAGGAAAATCATCCTGCAACTTCTGTCGTTCTGATTATGCTGAGGCAGCAGAGGGTTTTCAGTAACCGCCTTTGACAAGCATTATTATATCTGGTAATTACTGTTCTCTTGGGTTGGTTGGAACAAAACAGACTAGCTTATCGTGGCTGAACTTCTCACCTGAGCTGCTGAGGTTCTGACCTGCAACAACCAGCCTACAGCATCTGCTAGCCCCCTTCCTGGCCCCTGTCTAGGTTTGTTGTCACTTAGAAGGGGAAAAAAAAAATCCACCTAATATGATCACTACTACGCAGTACTTTTCTCGTATCTTGATGGATTGAACACCCCAAATTCTCTCTTAGAGAGCCCCTTTAACATCTTGGACTCTCCAGAGAGTCCTGCCATAAATGCCAAAGAGATATCTTATATTTAAAAATTAGGAATTAAGTTCTTTAACTATATGTTCTTTTTCATATCCTATAAACTGTATTCCTGGCCCCAAAGAAGAGTCCACAGGCATTGTGTACAGTGATTCTTATAGCAGCTGAGGTCTAGTGGGACCTTCCCAAGTGCCTAGCATAATGTGATATTGTTCTCTTTTAAAGGCGTGACCTGATTTTATTTCATAGAAACTGTGTTGGTAGTTAAGGCAGTGGTATTGCATTTTCACTATCGCTATTTTAATGTTGCATAAAGGGAGGATCGGAGACTCGGCTAACCCGCTCCAAACGCCATGTAAGTTTGCCGTGAAGCCCTCATGTTTCCGCACTCTACTCTATTACCTCCTGTGCCGTTATTTTGAGCAAGGCTCACAGCTTCCGCTCTTTAGACAGATTTTCTGCCTTCTGAACCATGGCAGCCAGCCGAGCCACACCTGTCCTTCCCAAACCTCTTCAGCACACAGTGACCCACCCCTTTTGACCTGGACTCCACATTCGGCAACCAGAGCCACGACACGTCCCATAATGCTTTTCAAGTGCAGTTACTGAAAACCCAGGGCTGCTTCAGCGTCCGTTGAGAATCTTGCATTGGCAATGAACCCCGTCAATGAGCTTCTATCTCATCTGTCTGTCTGAATTACAAAATCTCTAAAGGCTCGAGATGCTAGGTTTATTGCTCTATACCCTTCCTTTTGCATGGTGGTTACCCTATAAACGCCCACCAACGGACTGATTTCCACATTTGACTAATGCAATAACTGCATTCCTGCTTACAGGGTTGAAAGCAAAGCATGTAAAAAATTCAACTCCTTCTTTTCCTGTTCTTCAAGAACCTTTGAAAGGTCTTGACCACACTCCCAGCCGGGCCCCACCCCAGAGCTAGCACTTAGCCGACTCAATAATACCTGTCCAATACTGCCTTGTGTCCCATATTTTAGCCACAGGGCCAGACACCCGCGCCTTTTCACGTATCAAATACTACTGTTTTGACAAGCATTAGGACGCATGACTGAATCGATGAGCTTCACATCCCAATATGTTCATGGTTTACAACAATAAACACATCTGTGGGTTGGTAAGTTGCTAATAAATATTCACAATGATCTAAAGACCTCACACGAGTTCATGAGTGCTGTGGCTTACATGTTTGGTAAATGACACTTTGGAGGCATGAGAAAGTTAATTTCCTCGGACCACAGAAAGAAAGAGAGATGATGTGAATCACCGGACCGTGTCCGGGTTGGCCCCATTCCAGACAGTACAGACTGCACTGGGGAGGTAACTGCCTCCTGTTTTGCGGTCAGTCTTCTTCTCAGCAGCTCCTGCAAAACTTTTTTTTTTTTTTTTTCATTTAGACTTAAATCAGGAATGAGAAGGAAAAGCAGGATATATTTGCTTCATCGCATCCACTTCTCTACCGGGTACTGCCACACAGAGAAACTGACACCAGGAAAATGAGATGTCTTGAGATTTACTGTTTTCTCCCCACTAATAAGAAGCTCTCTGATGACGAATGAAAATATCTTAGCAAGTGCATCAATGTTTCAAGGGTTTTTTTCTATTAAAATAAGTCCACAATATGGGACTGCCATACAAAAACAATTATAAGACGCAAATTGGATTTTTTGCATAATCATTTGAGGTGATTTGCTCTACCTCTGGGTTCAGCAGCAATTTGCTTCTACCTCCTTAATATGCACCAATGACTGACAGCTCACTAATGCCAATATTGGCAATTATGTCACTAAAATAGAATCCGAAGTTCTACAGAGGCTCAACTATGCAATTTTAAAAAATACAAATATGTTATTATATGGGGCAGAGGGATTATATGGAGGAAAATTTAATAGCGTGTAAAGTTCGCTACAGATGACTTATAGCCATAAAAGACAAATCTGATAAGTGCAAATAAATTGAAAAATAGTGTGGAACGGGAAGGGTGTTTTTTGAGTATGCACCTCCAGGCACTGATCTCTCAGCATCAGACTCATGAGACACTGCAAAGAAGGTAGGTTTCATGAGACTTTGGAGATGAGCCATACCACACACATTCTCAGACATTCCCAAGGTGCATCAGGAAAATCAAGACTCTGATAAGGTCTGCAAGTAAAAAAACGTGCTTAACTTGGCTTAACTCTGTATTTCCTAACCCTATTTACACATGAAGCCATTTTTATTTTTCTACTGAGTGTCTATTAAAACATGTTGAACTTGTGTGGCTTTGCAGAAATCCTGCAATGGAAAGGGGAAAACACTGGGAAATGTAGCCAAGGGGGAAGTGAGCCAAAGCCAGCATGCTTTCGCTGCGGCACATGCCAACAGCAGGAACACTCAGGTTTTCAATCGGGGAAAAGATGTTGATGTAATAATTCCTGAGAGGCAGAAAAAAAGGCAATTAGAAAGTTGAATCCATTAAATGAAGTCTTGGTGGGTCAGCTGGTGTTCCTCTTCATGAGAGTCAAGTTCCAGAGATCCAGCTGCTTGGGTAAAGATTAATCTTTACCATGAAAATCTATAAAAATGCTTTTGACCTACATTTCATTTGTACAACTTAGATAAATCCAAACTGCATGGATACCTAGAGTAGCAGGAAATAGAAAATACTGACTTGTAGATAAACAGCAACAGGGCCATCCCTGGATAGATGTAGGTGGGTTTGGGAAGCCAATGGGGTGGGGTGCCTTCACTCTCTTTTCTGAACCTTCTCTCCTCTCCAAATGTACCAAGGTCTCGGTGTGCTTGGTTTCTCCCACACAGCAAATCTTATAAGCCCTTTCGTGCCAGATGTGTTATCCCTTCTAGGGACATGAGCAGCTTGAAAGAGGTATGATAATGTTTAATACAAGTTATTTAACATAATTAACTCTTCCAGGGGGGAATAGAGGCATTGGTAACAGATATTTTGCAAGGGAAGAACTTCCTCCTACCCTTGAGATCAGATCAAAGTAGCCACTGGCATCATCTCCTGCCATTAAGAAGAATCACGCAGACTGCGTTAATGGAATATTTTTTGCACGTAAAAAAAAAAAAGGAGAGAGAGAGAGAAGTTATCAGCAACAACAGTAGCTGCCATTTATAGGACAGCTAATGAGTACCAAGTACTGGGCTAAGTGTTTTATACACACCACCCCCCTCGTTTTATTTTTGATATGGTGTTGCCATGATATTCATTCTATTGAGGAGGAAACCAAGGTCCAGAGTGCAAAATCACTTGTGCAAAAATCCCTTGGCTGGTATACTTCAGGGCTGGATTTGAATCCAGGACAGTGTGGCTTAGCCACTATGTTGTACAGCCTGCTTGGTTTGGCCCAGTTGGAACAATGGTATTTCATATGAGGTTTGCATTGTTCTAAGTGTCACCCAACTGGTTCTGGCAGGAAGTTTCCACATGCCTAAACAACTTCCATGCAGAGTCTGTATTTGGTGAGCTAGGTCTTTGAAGCCACCTCTCAACCTTCATCTATAGAACACATATCGGCATGTTGACTTGGCATCCTGTTCTTCAATCAAAAGTGACAATAATCCAGGGTTGAGCTCAATAGGTAATTTTCAATAAACTTTTTGTCTTAGAATGGTTTTGGATTACAGAACAAATGCTAAAATGGTACAGAGTTCCTGTATACTCCCTGCCCGGTTTCTCCTATTGCTTTTCTCTTCCACTATCACGGTATGTGTGTCACAACTAATGAACCGGTATTGATATATTATTATTATTATTAACTAAAATCTGCACTTGATCAAGATTTCCTTAGTTCTGGGGCACCTGGGTGGCACAGCGGTTAAGCGTCTGCCTTCGGCTCAGGGCGTGATCCCGGCGTTATGGGATCGAGCCCAACATCAGGCTCCTCCGCTATGAGCCTGCTTCTTCCTCTCCCACTCCCCCTGCTTGTGTTCCCTCTCTCGCTGTCTGTCTCTATCTCTGTCAAATAAATAAATAAAATCTTTTAAAAAAAAAAAGATTTCCTTAGTTCTTACCTAATGCCCTCTTTCTGTTCTGGGATCTCATTCACTCATCGTGTCTCCTTGGGTTCCCCTTGGCTGTGGCAGTTTCTCTTAGACTTTCCTTGTTTTGATGATCTTGGCAGTTCTACAGGGTACTGGTTGGGTATCTCCTGGAATGTTCTTCAAATGGGATTTTTCTAATTTTTTCTCATGGTTAGGCTGGGGTGATGGGTTTTTGGAAGAGGAATCCCTATGACTTTGCATGACTTATCACCTTTGATGCTAACCTTGATCCTCTGGCTGAGGTGGTGGTGACCAGGTCTCTCCACTGTACAGCTATTCTGTCTTCCCTCCCTTTCTATACTGTACTTTTGGAAAGAAGTCACTATGTGTAGCCCACATTTGAGGAGTGGGAGTTATGGCCCACCGCCTTGAAGGCAGAGTAGACAGTATTTTGAATTCTTCTGCATGGGAGATCTGTCTCTCGCCCCATTCGTACATATCATTTATTTCTTTGACTTTATTTTATACTTTAGATTGCAACCCAGTACTACTTTATTTTGTTATTCAAATTATTTCAGTGTGGCCACTGGGAGCTCTTTCTGTGTGTTTTTGACATATACCCACCATTGTGTTTTTACTGTTTGTGTATTAAGCACATGCTTATTACTTTCTGACGGTACAAATTCTCCAGGCTCTTCTTATGAATTCCCTGTGCCAGTCCAAGAATCTGCCATTTCTCCAAGGAGCCTTAGTTCCTTTTATTGGGAAGCAGTACTAGAAACCAAGATTTGGGAAAATAGGCATTTTTTTAATGTTCAAGAAAACCTGCTCAGTTTTATGTTTACCACTAGCCCATCCTTAATCTTCTAAATAGAATCAATCCTTGTCTATGCAGCCATACAAGACAACTGAAAACAAATGGTGTGACAATCAGAGAACATAAATCCTCCATGCTGAATGACTCCCTACTTCCCTCTGAGCTAAGAAGGGATCCAGATCTCCTTCTTAGATTAGATTGTCAAGTAGCCCGCCAGGTTCAGGTTTTTCATCTTCTCAGTGCTTTGAGAATTTTGTCCCACAGAATAAACACTTCCACGCTCCTCAGAAAACAGAGCACAAAGAGCCTGTCCTTCTTAACCAGCACCATACCATTTCATGTGTTTCTAAAGGGGCAGAAGGCCACAGAGGCCAAAAAGGCAAGGCAGCCTCTTTAAAAACATGCACTCAGGACACACGCACCTATGGCGTCTCCAGGCTCTGTGCCTATGGAGAAGCTGATCCGGTGGCCTGCGCTGCCTTTCCCTACTCTCAGTGCGGGGCTCACCCTTGTCTAATGCGTAACCTCTTAGGTACTGTCCACAGCCTATAAATGATTGCTCTGTGGCTCCCAGTTAATGGCTCTATCTATCATGCATCCATTCCACACTGCGTCAGACTGGCCCAGGCCCTGGAACCTGAGGTGTAAAAGGGTGAATGCCAACAGACTAAGGCCCTGTTCTCAGAGCTGATATTCCACAGGGACGTGGAGCAGCAGAAAAATGGCACGTGGTCGTAAGTGCTAAGAAGAAAACTGGAGCCAATGAGGAAGGATGCCCAGTCTCTATCCCAATGCTTCATCAGAGAACCTTCCTGAACACACCCCCACCACTGTCCCTCGCCTTAGCCTGCTATCTTTGTCTTTCTAGCACTACCCATCATTTACTACATGGGGTGCAACTGTTTGTCTGTCTCCCCACCATGGACTGACGACTCCTTGGGAGCAGAGATGGGTTGGTTTATCTTACCCGTCCAGCACTGTGCGGACAGCCAGTACCCAGAAAACATCAGACAAACTCCAAAGCAGTTGATTGGCATAAGATTCTGCAAACAATGAGGGCATGGACAGCAACATGGCTTTGTACCCTAATTACATAATTTGAAGCCTGCATCTTGTGCTATTGTAAATCAAAATGCCTGTGTTCTAAATCTGCATTTCAAAGAATAAGCTCTTCAATATTAGGGAAAGATTTATGAAGAGCCACACAGGGAAAAATCCAAAACACTGATGTGAAAGGAACAGACCTTGAAAGCAGGGCAGGGATGGGGAATATGTTTGGTGTGGGGATGAGGGTCAGAGATTGTCTGAATATGATATTTCTAGAAAGGAAGCCCTTTTGGCCAAAACCAAGAAGGAAAATCCTCATTCAATTCACCACTTGAGACATGTTTCCTCTTGGGCTTAAAAACTCACCTCATAGTATTGCTAAGAAAATTAAGAAAGATTATGTGTGCATGATTCTAAGCCCAGGACTCAGCTCCTAGTAATCCTACCATAAGTGGTACTGACATGAGAACAGTGACAACTAACACACTCTTATATTATTACTACCACTCACTCTGTTAAACCCTTTTATGCACGAACTCATTTCATGTTCACAGTAACCCCAGGAGCCAGGTGCTATCATCATCTCCCTGTGGCCGAAAACCCCAAGCCCCAAGAGGTTCAGTAACTATTCCAAGAGCAAGAAACCAGCAAATGACTGATCCAGAATTGGAACCCCTAAATTCTTTCACTCTGTAGCTGAGCTCTTCGTGTCAGACACACGTACACAGTACACCTGCATGGTGTGTGTACACACACACACACACCCATACATGTGCTGTATACACACACACACGCATGTATTTACAAAGCTGAGGCCACCCCCACCACAGCACAGAGGAGGCCACTTGTGGGAAACATGCCTGTGCTATGCTTGGATAACAAGACAGTGGACCCAAGACTTGGGGCTTCACGTGTGGGAACAAACAACCCCAGGTGTGCCAAAGGACAAGGGGTCACATCCAGTGCAACAGCTTTGGCCCTGCTACCTGAGTTCACGTGATCTCTCCTCCCACCCCAGCCCAGGACTACCTGTTTCATTCATCAGACAGCTGCTGGACACTAGGCAGCTGCCTATCTCCATGGAATGAAATACAACAAATACATCTTTATAACCACAAAACCTATAGCCTTGCCCTTGACAAAACCATGTACTATTAACTATAATGCCTGTGGAAACCATTTATTTATTCATTCATTCATTCATTCAACACATTTTATGGAACCACCAGTATATGCCAGATAGTTTATTACACACTGGAAATATATGGGTGAACAAACTGCACAAAAATCCCTTTCAGCTCCAAGACAGCATTCTAACAGCATCTAAAACAATTCTTACAACACAGCTACATATTACTTAGCTGGCCCAGGACAAGGCCTACTTCTCTAGCAGATGCTCACCAACGTATTAACTAATACACTGCTTTAGAGTTTTCGAGGAGCTCTGACAATCATCACTACAGAGGGCACCTTACCTTTATTCAGAAAGGTAGAAACACGTCACAGAGCCCCTAACCTCACAGATGGTCGATCTAGGATTCCATGTGGTTAGCTATCAGAGCAAGGACCAGAGGTAGGCTTTTTAATTCTGACTTAAGAACCTCTTCCACTCAACCAAGGAACTGCATTTCAACCAACAGAAACCCTTATGAACACCCAGATACTCAGCAGCTGAAACACTGGAACTACCCACTTCCTAGAGACCCGAGCCCCTGACCAGTGAGCATTCCCCCTTGTCATTTCAATGTGGTGACACCCTAAATACATCACATGAAACCACTGACCACCGAGCCCTGGCTTATCCATTATTGGGGAGGACATTTTTTTGTTAACTGCAACCTGTGGCCAACATACTCAGGCAGAATCCAGAAGTGGAGTCTATCCAAGTCACCATGCGTCCCCATCACCATCTATCATGTTTACCAGAGCTGAATATCTTTTGGCAACAGACTCAATTTATGCAATTAAAAAGAAGCTTGGAAATCTCAGATCATTTAATTAATCTTTATGTATTTTGTCCTATTAAGCAGCAGAGAAAATGTTTACAGCTCAATTGAATGAATTAGCATTTATAATTCTTCCTTTTGCAAAGAGATTTGTCTACATCTATCTGTATAAAATATTGTTGAAATAAAAATGTCAAATCTAGATTCTTTGGCAAGATAGAAGGAATTTTAGAAGACTGCGGAGGTGACGTGCAGCCTGAATAATCTCTCATACAAATGTATTGCATTTCTTGTGCTGTAAGTATAACATGCTTAATGAAGCTCGACATTTGCAACCTGTCTCCCACAGAGTCCGGCAGAGTTTGCCCTTAGAACCTCCTGTGTCCAGCTGTGGCTCAGAAACGATCTACATGCTAAGATGAGTTTCTCATTCATAGATCATAGGATATACTCTTCAAAAATTACCTACAAAAATTATTATGCCTTTTCAGAAATTAATGACCCTCACAATTTACCAATTTAAACACGTATTGGCTTGGTTAATTCTTGTGAGAACTGGGAAACATTTTCTTGAGTATAAGGAAGGCTCGTCGGTGTCTTAGTTTGGGCTGCTATTGCAAAACCCGCCATAAACTGGGAGGCTTAGACCACAGATGTGTATTTCTCACAGTCCTGGAGCCTAAGGAGTTCAAGATCAAAGTGCCAGGACATTGAGTGCCTGGCAAGATCCCTCTTCCGGATTTGCAGATGGGCGCCATCTTTTCGTATCCTCACACTGCCCAAAGACAGTGAGCTAGTCCCCGGTTCCTTTTTACCAGGATTCCACCCTCATGGCCCCAACCAAACTGAATTACCTCCCAAAGGCCCCAGATACTATCACGTTGGGGGTTATGTCTTCAACAAATGAATTTTGGGGGGAGGGGGGCAAAAAGTTCTGCCAGGCAGAAGGGAGGATTTCACAGACTCTTAGATCTTCATATTTTGGGGAGCCCAGAGAAGGGTCCAAGAAACATTCCAAAGGCAGGAATGGGGGGGGGGAGTGAAATCTGGCATCATTTCCTTACAATAAAACTATATTATCTTTTAAATTCATGTGTGTTTTTAGGGCCAGAAACTGGATCACTAATAGGTTAAAAATACTTTAAACCACAAGGCAAAAGAAGCAGTTAAGCCATCTTATAGTCAGCCCTGTTAGTTAGGCTTGATTTTTTTTGTTGTTGTTTCCTTTTCAAAAAATATTTTTTTTGCTTAAAATTAAACTTACCTTTGACGAAGCTTCCAGCTTGCACAATATTTTGCCATTATTGGTGCTCCTTCTACCCTGGGTTATTTAGAAGCATCTATGTTGAAGTGGCAAAGAACAGATGACAAGAAGTTACATCAAGATAAGGAAGGAAGGGAGGTGCCTGTAATCTGCAGCCATTCAAATGAGTTAACTTTCCCTCTTTACTGAAACAAGAGCCCTGAACAAGATATAATAAAATGGGTCCCAGAACAGTAAACTTGGCGCATTATATGAAAAGCTTGCCAAGGCAACTGGTACTCAGGAGGAGAAGTGGCATTTTTATAACTGGGTACCTGCCATGTGAGCAAAACAGAGCATAAGAAGAGGAAAAGCAGAAATGAATCTAGCAAACTCCATTGACCTCAGATTTCCTTAACTTATCAATAACTTCCAAACCCTAAAAATCACTAGCCCTTCAGGCTGTACAAAGATCAAGTAAAGTAGAATCATCTGTTATGGAACAAAAGACCCAAACAAGAAAGAGAATCAATTCTCCCCAGACTGGACACAGCAGCATTGGCAGTTCAAGAAATGTCTGATTCGTTCCTGATGTTTCAACATAGCACAAAGAAAGGTCTGGCACAGTGGGAGTAACACATGGCCCCAGAGGTGCCCATGACACACAAATCATCAAGTGCAAGTGGCCTCTAGAAAGATCTCAAGGTCTTCCGTAAAAACAAACAAACAAACAAACAAACAAAAAGCAAGCTCCTAGTGGAGAAAAGAGCAGCTGAGTACCACGTCACTGGATCAATACACTTCTGGCATATCTGAAACCCATATGAGAAAACCCAAACTGAAAACCTAAATTCCTCTCATGACAATATAGGCAATAATGCTGCACCTTTCCTCCCCATCTGTGAAACCATCTCTCAATTCAGACTATGAGGATATTGTCTGGTCACCACAGTGAACACCTTAGTAAAAACTGGTAGGGACCTGCTGAGAGCAATAATGGGGACAGAATAAAATTGCAGGTAAAATAGATCACAGGTCCTTGTTCTCAGGGTTCTGACTTCAAGGTCTGAATTCCATGTGTGAAATAAAAGGACCTGAAATACGACTCAGATCCTTATGAACTTGCTAAAGAGATCACTGTGGCCACCTCCTCAAAGACAGGGCCCATGTTCCCACCAAAGAATCTGGTCAGAGTCAATCAATATTTGTTCAATGTCTTCAACATCATTTAGTGGTGCCCTGGGCTAGGTGACTGATGTACATTATGTCTAATTCTCAGTGCAAGGCAAGTATTACCCCCATTGCACAGGTGATGAATAAAAGCCCAAAGAGGTCAGATCTCTCCATAAAATCACACCCAGTTAAGTGGCAGAGCTAGGTTTTGAACCCAGGCTTCTGCTCCCCCTTCCTGCTAAGGAAACCAAACTGCAGATCTGTGAAGGCTCAAAATGTAGACCTATGGCAGTTGCCCAGTTTTGAACTATAAAATCAGGAGAATGAACCAAATCTCCTTGAGTCCTGGAAGTTCTGAAAGTGCATTATTTTATTGTCCCTGGTATCGGAGCTACAAGGTAGAAATTCAGTCTTGGCAAAGGCTGCATGATAGCCTCCAAATCACATAAATTTTAAATCAAAATAAAAGAGAAGCCACAACGAGTTCCTGGAACAAAGTTGAACCAAGAGCATGCAAGTCAGTTCCACTTTATCCAAGCTTTGATGCCTCAGAGAAACAACTTTTTTTTTTTTTATTTTAATGATTTTTTTATTATATTATGTTAGTCACCATACAGTACATCCCCGGTTTCCGATGTAAGGCTCGATGATTCATTAGTTGTGTATAACAGCCAGTGCACCATGCAATATGGCCCTCCTTACTACCCATCACCAGCCCATCCCATTCCCCCACCCCCCTCCCCTCTGAAGCCCTCAGTTTGTTTCTCAGAGTCCATAGTCTCTCATCAGAGAAACAACTTCTTTTTAAGATTGGTTAAAGGAAGTAGGAGAGGTGACCAAAAGAGTCCTAGGCAATAGCTGAACTGTTTGGCTTTGCTTTTTTCTCTTCTAAAACTCCAGCTTGAATAATGGATGTGTAGGATAGACTCAAACCCATGTAGTAAAGACTGAGAGAACTTAATGGAGATTTAAGCAACCCATATGAGCTTCAGAATGACCCCTCAACGGTGCATGTGAAGGACAGATCCAAATAAGCACGCCATAGCTGAGAAGACTGGACTGAGATCTGAACCACCACCTGCTGAAGCTGAGACAGAACCGACATTCTGAACCTAATTAGATTCCTTGCCTGATGAAGCAACCAAAAAAATAAACATTTCCCTAAGATTCTAACTAGACCTAGGGTTTATACAATATAACATTCAGAATGTCCAAGATACAATCCGAAATGACTTGAGGAAGAGCACAATCATCAGATGCTGACCCCAAGATGTTTCAGATGTGGGAACTATCAGAGACTTTCAAAGAGCTACTAAAACTACAGTTCATGAGGTGAAGGAAAACAGTTGAAATAAAGAACCAAATGAAAAATTTAGAAACTTGGAAAGGCAGTGTCTTAAATGAAAAGTCACTGGATGGGCTCCACTACCGAATGGAGATGGCAGAGGAAAGAATAAGTAAACATGAAAAGAAAAAGAGAAAAATTATTTACTCTGAAATAGAAAGATTAAGAAAAATAAACAGGGGCGCCTGGGTGGCATAGCGGTTAAGCGTCTGCCTTCGGCTCAGGGCGTGATTCCAGCGTTCTGGGATCGAGCCCCACATCAGGCTCCTCTGCTATGAGCCTGCTTCTTCCTCTCCCACTCCCCCTGCTTGTGTTCCCTCTCTCGCTGGCTGTCTCTATCTCTGTCAAATAAATAAGTAAAATCTTTAAAAAAAAAAAAAAAAAGAAAGAAAAAGAAAAATAAACAGAGCTTCACCCATGAGGAGAATATCTAAAGGTCACTGGAGTCCCAATAAGCCGGGAGAAGGAGATCTGGACAGGAAAATATGTTGAAAAAAATAACTGCCAAATTTATTCAAAGACATAAATTTATAGATTCATAAAGCCCAGTGATTCAGAAACAGGATAAACTCAAAGAAAACCACACCTGGACACAGCATAATCGAATGGCTGAAAACAAAAAGAGAAAACTCTCAAAAGCAGCTGGAGAAAAATGACACATTACATACAGTGGAACAATGAGAATCACCACAAATTTCTCAACATACTCGATGACTTTCTCGTTAGAAATTATGGCGACTGGAAGACAGTGGAACAACATCTTTTAAACACTGAAAGAAAAGAACTATCACCCCAGAATTCAATGTCCACTGAAACATCCTTCATGGACAAAAGCAAAATTAAGACATTGGCAGATGAAGGGGAACAGAGAAAATCTGTCATTGGTAGATCTTCTCTACAAGAAATGCTGAAGAAAGTTCTTCAGGGGCGCCTGGGTGGCACAGCGCTTAAGCGTCTGCCTTCGGCTCAGGGCGTGATCTCGGCGTTATGGGATCGAGCCCCACATCAGGCTCCTCCACTATGAGCCTGCTTCTTCCTCTCCCACTCCCCCTGCTTGTGTTCCCTCTCTCGCTGGCTGTCTCTATCTCTGTCAAATAAATAAATAAAATCTTTAAAAAAAAAAAAAAGAAAAGAAAGTTCTTCAAGCCAAAGGTAAATGTTAATAGAGGAAAACATGGATCTTTAGGCATGATGGAAGAACAACAGAAATGGTTTTTAAAAACCCTGCTCAAATGACTGTCTTTTCTACTCTTAGGTACTCTAAAATATGTTTGAAGCAAAAATGATAACATTGCCAGTTGGGGTTCTCAATGCATGTAAATGTAATACATATAACAACTATAAAGACCAGGAGATAGAGGGCCTGACACAACTGCAAGTTTTCTACATTTTACATGAAATGATACAATAGTCACTCTAAGTGGACTGTGAAAGGTTACACGGCTGCTCTAGGAATTACAAAATGCATGGACAAGTGAATAAATGAATCAATTAATAGGAAAATATTTTCTTCTACAATTATAAACTTCTGAATATAGCATCAATAGCATAGCTTTACAAAAATCTTGCTGGGAAAAACTCATAAATACAAAAACTAGTCTATACTACATTAATTTAATGATTAACCATACTTTAGTGGATTTCGATTTGGATGAACTCTCATAGAAGTATACATTTTCACATTTCGAACAACCTCAAATAACTCTCATTGAAACTAGACTACCAAGTTAGAAGCTCGAAATTACAATGGTACCATGTGAAAATATTCAACTGTGAAAGAGGCTGAATCTATCAACTTTAAATACATAAGGAGAATAATCTAGAGTCATAAAAAATTCTGCTTTTACCCAAAATGGAAACTAAATCATTAATGGAGTTTTTCTTCACCACCATACCATTCCCAAGATCCTAACATCTTATCTCTAATATTTTTTTTTAAAGATTTTATTTATTTATTTATTTGACAGAGAGACAGCCAGCGAGAGAGGGAACACAAGCAGGGGGAGTGGGAGAGGAAGAAGCAGGCTCCCAGCGGAGGAGCCCGATGTGGGACTCGATCCCGGAACTCCGGGATCACGCCCTGAGCCGAAGGCAGACGCTTAACGGCTGCGCTACCCTGGCGCCCCTCATCTCTAATATTTTAATATTCTAGACTGTGTGCCAGAGGAGGACAGGGATTCACTGATTTTTATCTCTATATCCCTAGCACCCAGCAAAATGCCTGCCACATGGTAGGTGTTGTGAAAGAAGATTCAAAATGAAGTAAACATTGCTAAGAGTCACTCAAAATAGAGTCCAAAGGACACTGAGGAAGTAATTTTCAGAACGGTAAACTTCTAAGTTTCGTCAATTGCAACTTTCCAATTGCACTGAAACACATCCTTGCACTTCGGGCTGACATGGAGATGATGTAACACTTGTTAGCTAAATAACAAATCATGTAGTAGACAGTTACTTTAAACTCCACTGGCACCAACCGGGACCCTTTCAGAACAACTTATGTAACTGCAGTTTTTGCCTTTGTAAGCCCGCACTCCTCACTTGGAGCAGGTCAGCTCTGTGTCTCCCTGACTACAATCCTTAAGACCCCGAATAAACTCTGTGGTTGCTTTATAGCCTCTTTTTCTCGATGGACACTGCGAATATTGATGGCAAGATGAATTCAAGAATACTTTCCAGGGGAGTGTGGAATGAAATGCAGAAATGTACTTAAAGCACTTCACCTGTTGCCTAGCATGGAGCAGATGGATAAATGTCATCTAGCTGCAAGGCAAACTCTTCCTCACCTCCATCTTCTCCTGTATCCACTCTTACTAAAGTCTCTCGTAAGCAAGGCCAGCATGTGTGGACTTGCCGAGCCTCCAACCTACTCAGCCAGGAAGAGGCCATGTGTATAGTAGGAAAAACAAGAAGTGGAATCCCACACACCTGGGTCCTCAGCCCTGTCATCCAATGAAAGAGCTCTTTTGGACTCATTTGTCCCATCTTTGGGTGGCTTGATTTTCTAAGCTAATCATCTAAGCTGCCATTCTTTTAGGCTACCTGTGTATCAGAGCTTTTGTAAATTTAGCAATATTTTGGTTAATCTTCATTTTTATAAAAACTTCTTAAGAAACTTCATCTATAAAGGGAATATTAGATAATAATCATACACCAAATTAATGAGGCTTTCCTGAGAACCTAACTGATAAAAGCAATTGTGTCCCAAACATGCTAGCCATCTGTGCAACAAAAATACTGGTCCTATCAGAACCCTGACGGTAAACAAAGATAGAAGAAATATTCATAGCAGTCACCAAGAAACAATTAACCAAATACTGACATAAAAGGGAAAAACTGTAATTTTGTAATATTTTAGATCAAGACAAAGTTCTTGATCAAAAAGTTGTTTGAAATCCCATTAGAAAAGAGGGGCGCCTGGATGGTTCAGCTGTTAAGCGTCTGCCTTCGGCTCAGGTCATGATCCCAGCATTCTGGGATCGAGCCCCGCATCAGGCTCCCTGCTCGGCGGGAAGCCTGCTTCTCCCTCTCCCACTCCCCCTGCTTGTGTTCCCTCTCTCACTGCCAATCTCTCTCTGTCAAATAAATAAATAAAATTTTTTAAAAAAAAGAGATCCCATTAGAAAAGAGAATAACAAACACAATTTTAGAGATTCAAAAGGCATAGTTAGCATGACAAAATGCCAAGTGCAAAACAAGCTTTAGGTTTTGTTAGAATATTTACAAGAATCTTTCAGTAAGGAGAGAGAGTCTTAATTGCCCCCACCTTGTCAGCATGCTTTGAGATGTGCCCTATTCTATCAGGCTCTGTGGATGACTAAGGAGCATAATCACCAAATTTTCAGCAGAACTGCACCCACCTATCAAAATCAAAACACTGGTAGGGATACTGACAGTCCCTTAACATTGGGACACACAGAAAATAAGTCCAAATTCTTATGAAGGGAGGAGGTCATTTATTTAAAGACAGCAAATATTTAATGTTTCCTTTCTGTGAAGAAAGGAAGATTGTAACACCAGCTAGGAATGAGCATAAATCCTCCAGATCCCTTTGAAGAAAGGAAAACCCAAAGGGCACATGGTTTATTATCCAAACCTATAGAGTTCAAACAGGTGTCAATAGTGGTCTTCATACCAAGATCCCCGTAATGCTTCTGAGGCATTCATATCCATCTCCCCAAACATATGATAATCCATAGAAAAATGCGGAGGGTGTCCCAGAAAACAGGATTCTTAGACCAAAGGGAGTAGGTGGAAGTCAATGGGGTGCTGATAAATGTTTGACCTCCAGCTCCCCAGGACAAGGAATGCAAGGAGGCAGGGTGGAAAGCCCTGAATGGTAACATTTGCCAATTTCCATGGTGTAAATACTCTACCCTGGCCAGCTTCAAGCTACCAGCATGAAGTCACTGAACATGAAATTGGGAACTAACAAGCACAACAGGCTCTTGAGAACTAGTATCAGTCAGCTCCAGCACAAACTGGAATGGGTAAGAGGGAGCTTAGGCAGTCGAAATGCAGGGCATGGAGAGCTACAGGTTACTGACTAAGGAAGGCATTATAATGGCCCTCAAAGATGTCCACATCCTAATCCCAGAACCTGTAAATGTGTTACCTCACATGGCAAAAGAGACCCTGCAGATATAACTAAGTTAAGGATCTTGAGATGGGAAGATTATCCTGGATTATGGAATCACAAGGGTCCTTAAGGGGAGAAAGAGATGATAGAGAAGGAGATATGACAGTGGTCGGGGTGTGCCATGGAAGGGAACCATGAGCCAAGATGACCTCTGGGAGCTGGAAAAGGCAAGGAACGGATTCACCCTAGAGCCTCCAGCAGGAGCATAGCTCTGCAAACACTTTGATTTGAGCCTTATAACATCTATTTTTGACTTCTGACCTCTAGAACTGTAAAATATGAAATCCTAAATATTGTTTTAAGCAACTAGTTTTGTGGTTATTTGTTACAGCTGCAGTAAGAAACTAATACACTGACTAAAACCCCAGACGCATAAAAATACAGGTGGAAATTCATATGCTCACACTGGGGACAAATATAAACTATAAGACAAAAGTCACAAAATAGAGCCTTTCACCTCACCCCAGGGTCAAATCAGACCTGCAACTCAAAACCAGCTTTCACCAGCAGGAAATTTCATGTTATAAAAAAAATCATTTTTTTTCAGGCTTGTCTGAGAAAACCAGGGCATGATCCCACTGGCCCCCTATCCCATGGGGCAACACGTCAGCTGAGGGGAGCTGCAGCTGCCCGGGGCATGTACCAGCCCAGAGAGCCAAGTTCCCCTACCCACTGCCCTCATCAACAAGGTATGGCCAGGCTGGTCCCTGGTATATGAAAGTGGGAAATCCCTGCTCTTCACTGAGTGTGGCTGGAACATAAGGACAGCAGATATGAGGGGACAGTCCCACAAAGTGGGAGGGTGTGTTTCTCATCGCCCTCAACCCTTCTTCCCCTTCCATCCCCACGCACCATGCTGGGGTGTTGAGAGTTCCAAAGAAGAGAGGAGATGACACACACCTCCATGCCCCCATTTCTCCCTGGAGCCTGTGTTAGTTTGCTGGGGCTGCCGTAACAAGTTACCCCAACTGGTAGCTCAAAACAAGACACGTCCACAGTTCTGGAGGCCAGAAGTCTGAAATCAAGATGTCAGGAGGGCCACATTCCCTTATTTGCCTCCTCCAGCTTTTCTTGGCTTTGTCATCACCTCCTCCCCTCCTTGGGTGTCTGTATTTCCCTTTGCCTCTCCTTCATAAGGACACTTGTGATGGCATTTAGGGCCCACTCAAATAATCCAGGATAATCTCATCTCAAAATCCTTAACGACACCTGCAAAGACCCTTTTTCTAAATAAGGTGACATTTACAAATTCCAGGGATTAAGACTTGGTATCTTTGATGTCCTGTTACTCAACCTACTTCAGTGTCCATTAACTTCCTAGCCCAGGGTAGACCCAGGGGAAGGAACCCTACCACTGACTGAGGCTGCCAGTATGAGGGGGTAGGAGAGACTCAGAAGCCAGGCTCCCTATGCCCAGAGACCCCACCTGCCCTTTTAATCACTGCCCTGCTGAAAAATCCTCTCGCTGCTTCCCCATCATACCAGAAATACCACCCTGCCTCCCTCTCAGACCCCAGGATTGCCCTCTCCCCTCACCTCACCCACCCACTCCAACCAGTCTGCCTCCCCTTACTCCCAGCAGGGTGGGCTCCCCCTTCTCTCAGCCCAGACAAGACATCCTTGGAAAGGCCTTCCCCAACCCCCTACCCAGCATCAGAGCTATCTTATCTTCCCTTCTTTTTGGCACTTGTCACTACCTGGAATCACTCATCTTGTTTTACTTTGTTCTTGTTTGTCTCCCTCCACCAAACAGAAGCTCCAGGAAACCAGGGGACCTTGCCCAGCTTGATCGTGCAGCATCCTCCAGGCCCACAGGGCAGGTGCTCCAAATAATCACAGCTAAATGAACGCTTTCCCCATCTCACACCACTAGGATGATTTCAAGTCCTGCCCGGGTACTGCTGTCTTCCACCTGGGCTTATTTTTGACAAAAACAAAATACTTAATACATTATTCCCAGGCTTCCTTCAAATGTGCTCAGTTAAATCACTAATGTTATAAGGTTTTCTAACCAGACAATTATATGGTACTGCCTTCCAGCTGGAGTGTGCAAAAGCCATTATGTTTTCTTTGAAACGCTTTTTCCTTTACCTAATTAGTTTAAAATGTTGATATTAATCCAGAAGCTGAATTACAGGTGTGGCACTTTGGTCCTCACAGCCAACCCCCATCCACCTTGGGGGGGCGACAACGGGGTCGCAACCTATCCGTGCAAACCTCAAAGGAAAACAGGACGTTTCAACAATTAAACAAATATTAGCTTTCATTTCTTATATATGAAATACATCTATATTTGGAATACTTACACATCATGAAAACATGAATTTTTAAAAATCATTAAAATGTGAAGCGATGTTTTATTGCAAGAAGTTCAATACTAAAAAGCCTGTAAGTTTGGAATACAAAGATCCCATCTTTCAGGGCCTCTGCCTCCTCACCTGTAAAATATCTTCTGCAAAGGGTAGGTATCAAGCTTCTTAAATTGTGCATGCCCCCCCCCACCTCCTAGAAACTGAAAGTGGGAAAGCAAATATAAAACAGAGAGGAATAGAGGCACAGCTCTCAAGGGGTCTGCAACCCAAAAAGGTGAGGACCACCTAATTTGGCAGCCCAGCACAGGACTACTGAGATTTTATTTAACAAAGTAAAGACTTTAAAGAGGGAATGCACGCGCGTGCATGCACGCACACGCACACACCTACCACCTATTATTATGATCATTTCTTTAAGGATATTTTAAACCAAAAAGAAGAGCAAGCTCAGAATAAATAATCTTAGCCCTTGAATGGGATATGTCCACATGTATGAACACCCCCACCCCCGCACTATTCTTATTTCTTTTTGGTTCATTGAGACCAGAGGAAATAAATTTCACACCCATAGGCACTGGGCTATGGACCTGAGTTTGGAAATTACTTGTGAAAGGCTGAGTGACACTAAAGCAAAGTAAAGAACGTGCAGTCCCACCTCCCACCCTCACCAGCTTTTCTCACTTGAAAAAAAGGGAAGTCTACCCCCAGGAAGGCATGGTAAACCCAGCAAAGGCAAGATAAATCTGGCCTTCTAAAATCAAAAGGTCAAGTCTACACATACATAAGAGTATTTGAGGGAGATGAAGTGGGGAGGAACCTTTCATTTCTGCATCAACCCAGGGCCTCGGGGGCCCTGTGCCTTCTCTGAGGAGCTGACATCAGCTGAGAGACAGGATAGGGAGGATGCAACATGCATGGGAGGGAAACTGAGGGGGTGGGATGAGATCCCAGCCACATCCCAGCTGATGGATGCCTGGCAGATGTCACTTCTGAGGCTCCCTCCTCCAGGGCGCTGTGCTTTCTGAGGGACTGCCCGCTCCCATCAGGCTTGTGAAAAATCTCCAACCAAAGGACAGAGGGTCTGGGTCCTGCACTCCAGCCCTTGTTGGTGTCAGCATCTGAGCCCCAAATGATAGAAACCATGGTGACCAATTCTCACCATTCTGACCATTGGGTCATTATTACTAGTAGTGAGGTATTACAAGATATAAAACCACTAGTGTTGTCATTTTGGTCTGGAATTGTCATCTCTAAACACTGGCACAGGACACAGATCAGAGATGTTGCTTTCAGACTCTACTGGAATGACTTTTTCATGCCCTGGGATGTGACATGGCTCTGTAACTGGGAACTATTTAGAACACGAGCACCAACCCCACCTCCTTCACGCTCAAATACAGGCACCTTGTATAGTTCCCCATAAGACCTACAGTAGAAAGCACTGGCCCTCCATGACAAGGGCCACAGCAGATTAGACCCATTCACTTCTCCAATTCGCCTTCAGTGACAGCCCACTGGGTACTAACCAAGTCCTGCCCTTTGGTTCCGGATCGTGCAGCGGAGAGACCAGAGAGGGCGGCACTCCCACTTGTCTCTCTTGATGGCTGTGACTTCAAGATGAATTTTAGAGCTCCTTCGTGTGTTTCCCAATCAAAAGACAGGTACAGAAAATATTAACGTTGTGGCACTTGGAAATACTTGCAAGAGACAAAATGTTAATGCGGGATGCTTGAGGCATGGTAAGTGATGGGTCTAACGATTGATTAACTCAGCCAGAGTCTTCTGGAATATGAGAATTTCCTCATGAGAATTATTAAACGCCAGTTTCCTCCCTGCCAGAGGCCTCTCAAGTCTTTATGAGACATCACCAGATGCTCCAGGCACCATTCCCACAGGCCTGAACTCCAGGGTCCAAGGGATCTCAGCAAATGCCTTTATCTCAGTATTTCCATTTAAAATGCCAAGGCTGTGAGCACTTCCAGCAAGGAAGGGTTGACCCAGAGGGTGGACCAGCCACTCATCTCATTCCTGGGGCCCTTCTTCTGGCACTCTGCCACTGAATGGGCTCTGTCAACAGCGGGTGCTGGAAAGGGACTCGAGGCCAGAGACATCAAAGGCTTATGGTTCCCCCACTCCTCTCCCACCCAATCCAAGTAGACACCAAGATAAATAAATATTGCCATGGATTCCATTTTTACCTCTAACCTAATGTCTTCTGCCATTAACGTACATCCCCCCTACCTATCCTCCCCCATTATTAGAGGAAAACCTGGTAACTGTATACTACTTGACTCCCTCGCGCATGGTGTTCCACACCCAATCCCTGCACTTGGCCACGTGACAGTAGCAAGCCACCCCGCAGATTTAGCATCCCGCCTCCAGGAATTCCTTAATTCGGTGCACATAGTCTGAGCAGTGCAAGGACAGGAACCATCCTTAAAGCGGGGGGGCCACAGAGGAGAGAGGAGTGCGGTTATCGGGTTATGGCCTACAAGCTGACTCTAACAGAGACATCCATTAAAGGAACAATAAACTATGACCCAGGCAAAAGACCAAGGGAGCAATTGTTCCCGCATTATTGATGTTCCCTGGGGGGAAGGGAGGGGTGGGGGCTTTAATGGCCCAAACCCAGGTAAATAGCTACATTAACATTATAGAAATATACTAATTAATGCAGCAGGAGAGGGCCTGAAGAAAAGAGGTTTTATCATTTCTATTGAAACAATCCCATTAACAACCTTTCAAAAGGGTGAAAAATAAGGTTTTCAGGAAGCAAATGGCCTGAGCATTTTCCTAAAGGAAGGAAATGTGACCCAGTTTCAGACACCAAGAGCCATGTGTGGATGCATTTGTTAGCTCTGGGCCCTCTTCCCAGCCACTAAAGCAGGTCATCCCGGAGACTTCACAAGGAACCTCTGACAGTGGATATCCTCACCTTACACCAACAGCGCCACATTAGATGCATGGATTAAAGACTGTTTGTGACGAACCATGGAGATGCAAGGGGCAAATTTACAAGGAGGGGTAATAAGGAGGCCCCAAGGTTCCTCCCGATCCCAGGCCCTGCTCTAACAGCATCATACACCATCTCATTTATCCAAGGAGAACATCCTCCGAGGAGGGTACTATCATCATTCCCATTTCACAGATAAGGACGCTGAAGCCTGGAGCCAGAGGCTGAGTCCTCCCTCGCCCCCAAACCTGTCTGAGTACAGAACACACACTTTTAGCTCTAAGCTGGCCTATCTCAGCCCTGTTGGCGAGGCGGTTTTCCCATTTCCTGAGCCTTAAAAGTGTAAGATTCCTCAAAGAGTCTGGGGGGATGCCTTGGCAAGACAGAAGTGAGTGGAGCCAAGATTTCTGCAGTGTTTGCTGCAGTCTTCCTACCTAAATAAATTCATCTGGCTTCGATGGTGCCTTTGCTTCCCGGCACACCTTGCCTCCATTTTGTAACAAATACAATGCCTAAGACCCTACAATGCAAAAAAGAAGAAAGACAGAGAGCAGAATAATTTATATCTTATAAATATATTTCCACGAAACAATTTGTAATTTTAAATAACAGGTTCCCTTTCATTAATTAGGCATTAATTCACAGGTGACTATCCGCTGCGGTGAAGAAGCTAGTGGCAGAGAAAATGAAGAATTGAGTCACTGTCAACTAAGGCAGCAATTAAGAACACCTAGGCAGTAGGAGGAAAGTATGCAGTGTGTAAAAAATAAATGGGTCTGAGTTTTGCATACAAATGTAAGGAATACTGTAGCACAGAGCAGGTTAGGGGGTTCCGGGGTACGGCCCTGAGATGCTGGTAACCTGCCCTTCTGGGGAATGCAGAACAGAGAGGAGCTGGCAGTCCAGAGGGCACAAAGGAAGTCAGGAAACCCCTCCTTTTAAAAAACTGCATCCCTCTTTAAATATCAGGTGGGCAAAAGTCCAAAAGCTCGCTAGCGCACAATCCTGGCAGGACTGTGGGGAAATGCATGGTCGCCTTCATGGCCAGTTGGGTATAAATTGGTACCACCTCTCTAAGGGTTCATTTAGGAAAATCTATCAATACTACCAATGCATACAGCCTTCATCCCTACACATCCACTTCTAACCTGAAATAGAGGTGCCACTTGTGAAAGGATGTCTGTGCAAGATATTCATGGTAGCATGTGTGGATGACAGCAGAAGGTAAGTCTCTCAAAGGGACCTGATTAAAATTATAATGACCCATTCCTACAATGCCCTACTGGGCAGCTATAAAAAGAACCGAGGAAGTATTTGTGATCTAATATGGGAAGACTTCCAAAATGCATTTTTTTTATTTAAATTCAATTAAGTTAACCTATAGTGTATTATTAGTTTCAGGGGTAGAATACTGTGACTTATCAGTTGCATATAACACCCAGTGCTCATCCCATCACGTGCCCTCCTTAATGTCCATCACCCAGTGACCCCATCCTTCCACCTCCTTCCCCTCCAGCAACCCAGTTTGTCTCCTAAGTTAAAAGTCTCTTATGGTTTGCCTCCCTCTCTGTTTTCGTCTTATTTTCCCTTCCCTTCCCCTGTGTTCATCTGTTTTGTTTCTTAAATTCCACATGAGTGAAATCATATGGTAACTGTCTTTCTCTGACCGACTTATTTCACTTAGCATACTACCCTCTAGTTCCATCCACAATGCTGCAAATGGCAAGATTTCTTTCTTTTTCATGCCTGAGCAATACAAAATGCATTCTTAAATGGAAAAAAGCAGGGCTTATAGCAACACATATACTGTGCTATTGTTTATGTAAAAAAGAGGGAAATTAAGAATAGATATTTGTGGTGGCTTGTATATATGCATAAGCATATATCTAGAAGGACATATTAACTAAGAGCAGTTATTACCTGTTTGGCTGGGAAGTAGGAACTGAGCAAATGGAAAATAGAGGTAAGAAAGAAACTACTTCTGTGTGCCATTTTATACTTTTTTTGATGCTTCAGTCAAGTGCATTGCCTATTTTAAACACTGAATATACTTAATAATCCTCCCATCATTATATATCTGTTTCTATTAACATATTCCTTCTTTAAATCATCAGTACTTAGTCCCCCTCTGAGGACACAGCATTATGAGTCATTTACACACTATCAAGAACTATTGGAATTCACTACCTCTCTCTTCTGCCTGACTTAGAGCCTCAGCAAAGGCTGGCAGGTGTGAGGGTAAACCTAGATGGGAAGATGCAGGGGGCTGGCAGGCCTGGGAGGAGGACACATACAGGAACAATGGACAACAGAAGGCCCTGGTCACAGAAACCTGATGAGTTTATTCACTCCTCCCCCAGAGGCTTTCATGAACTGCAGTGAATCCCACATGGCTTCACTCCAGGACACGATGAGGGGCATTTCACTGTCTTTCCACGCCCTTTACCTCATTTACTCTTCCAAAACCTGATTCCTATCAGATGAAGCCAGGCGAGGAAACTGGGTCTACAGAAGCCCAGCATCCTTTATCAAGTCGACATATAAACCCATATAAAAAACACAGATATTTTTTCTTAGGCCAAGTTCAGCTATCTTACACCATGAACTACATATTTTTTGCATGGTAGATAGATTTTTAAACTCTATTTGTTAATTTTCCTACGAAGAAATACAGTAGGTCCTTTTACCTAGGTGTTTAGTTAATCTTACAGGACAATTTTTTTAGAAGCCGCCTCATTGTTAAAAAAAACTTAGAAGTCATTTCTCAACATCCTAATTTTACATGACGGAAACTCAAGGGCTGACAGGCTGGGCCACAGGTGCTACCTCTGGCTTCCTGCCTTCTTATCCCCATCACCGCTCTATCCCCAGGGACTCCGGTTCTTCTTTGCCTCTCTACTTTTGTTTTTCCACATCACTTACCACCCACTAACAAACTTTGTGTTTTTCTTATTTATTATGCTTATCTTTATTGGCCGTCTTCCCCTTACCAGAATATAAGCCCCACCAGGGCATGGATCTTCTTTCCTGTTCACTGATGGAACCTAAGGGCCTAGAACAGTACATGGTGCATAGTACACACTCAATAAATACTTGCTAAATACATCTCAAAATCAAAGACCAAAAATCCCCATTGGGTAAAAGATACACACGTGCATCATTCATCTCTAAAGGGATTCTGACTTTTCAAACACACTTAGATATTTGATAAAGTAATCAAGGCAAGAAGAGCACAGAAAACTTACACAACAAAATAATAAAAAGGTTCAGATCAAAGGTGTTTAGAGAAAGCGAACGCATACTTCAGATTGTCCCCTGGAGGGATCTGCTAAGGTATGTTCCATTAATATAATCAGCGGGACGGCCTGAGTCCAGGTTTTAAAAAGATCTTTGTTCTCAGAACAGACGACGCGATGAGAGATTCTACCATTACTGACGGAGGCTCCTGTCTTTCTTCCATCAGAGTTAAAAGCCTTTCACATTACGCTTCCTTTAAATAAAGTTGTGAAGGAGCGTACATTGGAACAGAACACTGGAAATGTAATTTAATGGGTGAACTCCCTTCAGCCTCACTCGGTACAGAATGGATACAGGAATAATTACTTCTGACCTCTATGTTCATTAGTGAAAAGTTCTGTGCAAAGTTCTCTCATATCCCCTGAGATGCAGCCCCAGCCAGAGCTTTAGTCTGCAGCAAGATCACCAGGTACAAACAAAGGGACAGGTGGGTGAGGCATGATGGACAACTGACCTTATTAAAGGGCTTGTAAGGGGCCAAAATTATCTGCAGTCTTATCCTGCTGCATCCTCAAGGGTCGCCAATTATTTCAATGTATATCTTGAAATTCTCTAAAAAGTGTGTGAGCCCTCAGTTGAAGATGGCAAACCAAATATACACTGAAACTTCCCTCCTTACCTCATTCTCTACACCAAATATACTGGGATAATCGAAGGGAAAATTATATTAATTACCATCCACACAGTGATGTTCTTAAACAAGGAAGGGAAACCTGTACAGATCAGAACTGGATATGCCTCTCCAAAATGAAAGAAGCAGGATGTAGCCCACTGGAGGGGCCCCAAATGCCACTCACCACCAAAAGCCGAGATACTGGGAGAGTGACAGGGGAGGAACACCAGCAAGCCCACTCTAGGACCGGGACCAGATACTCTGTACCTGGTGAAAGTGGGCATGGGGGGAAGGGGGAGGTACCACCCAAGTCCCCAGTCAGCACTGCAGGCCATCCAGGGCCAACGCCGGGCCATTCAGGGACCAACCCCTGCCACAAAGCTGGAGCCTTCCTAAAACATTTAAATGGGCTTGCTGGGGAGCCAGCTCTCCCTAGGAGATCCTTAAGGCAGACCAACATCTTGAAAGGCAGGTGGTAAACAGGAACAACCAACCACAGAAGTTCCAGAACACACTCACCACTCAGACTTTTTCAGAAAAAAAAAGGAGAGGAAATGCATCACCAAATCAAGTCAATGACACTGCGCTACCCCAAAAGGAGCTGTGACTCACTGGGCTGGATTGACAGGGGCCATGAGAAGCAGGATTCACACCTAGGCAGCCACTCAGCCAGCTGGGCTATAGATCACTTGTCTAGATAATGGATAAGTGTCATGGGTACATTTGCACCCAGGGAAGTTAATCCAAAATAATCTTGTGGAAATGCTTTCTGTCAAGGGGCTCCATCTCACCGCTCTCATGATGAAGTTACAGAAAGAAGAGATTTGTCACTTTCCCTTCGTGTCATCAGCACTCTTCCTCACTCTCTAGTGACCACGCTCCAAGGCCCACTCTCCATATGGTACAGCATGCAGAGCCTGGTCCCTGACATTCCTGAGGTAACTCAGACAAATGCAAGCTTCTCCTCTCTGCTAGCCTGGAAGACTACCAGCAGGAATCTTACAACAACCTCCATTCATCCAGAAAAGTTGGCAGTGGGTTTGTTGCAAGGGAGAGAGAAGCATTGTTCCAAGCTTCAGACACAGTACGGAAAAGAGCATGAGAATTCATCCAAGAGAGATTTTTTAACATGTCCTAAATTTGCTCACGATGCACTTTCTTTTTAAATAAATTATTAAAATGCACATACAGGACCACTCAGAATAGAGGGTTGCCAGATGATGGGCAAGCCCAATTCTCCCACTTGCCAGGTTATGACCTTGGCAAATGGCAAAGTTTCTGAACTTCACTTTCCTGGTAAGGAAGAGAGACCTTAGAACACATCTCCCAGGATTAGTGAGATAGTATATGTAAATGGTTTAATATATGGTTAATATGTTACAGTGAGAGCTCAGCATACAATAGCTCTTATGGCAGACAATGTCTAGAGGCTTGGTTAAACCTCTTTTTCTTCCTAGGAACTCAAGAGGACCACATTTCCCAGCCTCTTCTGCAGTGAAGTCGGGGCCATATGACCAGATTCTGGCCACTGAATGGGAGCAGAAGTGTTGTACATCATGTTCTGGCCTATCCCCCAAACCATCTCTTCTACCTGTGTCTAGCCCTGTTTGTCCACAGCTGGCCCATAGAGTGGGTCCTGCTAAGGGCTCTAGCAGTCCTTTGGGAGCAGTAGGGCCTCAGAAGAGATCAGCCCAGGTCCCAAGTCACTCCTTATAAACACTGACCATGAACACACTATTCTCTGCTACACCAAAGAATGAATTTTTTGCTCCTATCACATCATATGATTTACCAGCCCCATTTCCCTTTCTTTCTGGAGACTTCACTCTGGTTCCCTCCTTCTTCCCACTCCAGCCAAAATGGCATCTCCAGCCCATCATGCTGGAGCTTCCTGGGGCCTACATTGGATTGGATGTCCACTGGATTAGATATCCTTCACCTGATGAAGAAGCAAAAGGGTGACTCTTTGCTCCAGTCACTTCTGAGTATTACTACTCTACCCTTGCTCTTGACTGAGAGTTTATTAGAGCACAGAGGTCTAGATGGGAAGTTATACTCCTAGTGGATTTCTACTAGCTGCCACTGTTACCGTTGAGAAATTTGATGCCAATCAGGTTCCGGATTCTTTCTGCAAATTTGAGAACTGTCTTTCTATCCCCAGGGTTTCAAATCTCACTCTGATGTGCCTAGGCATGGGCTTCTCACCTATCACTGTCCACATTATGCTCGGTGAGATTTTCCCATCTTGAGACTCCTGTCTTCAGTTCTGAAAAACTCTCTTTTGTACCTGTAATAATTTCCACCCCTCTGTTTTATGGGCCTATGATTAGTCAGATGTTATACCACCTAGATCAATCTCCTGACTTTCTATCCTTTCTCTTTTTTCAAGATTTATTTATTTGAGAGGTGGGGGGAGGAAGGGACTGAGGGAGAGGGAGAGAAAGTCTTAAGCAGACTCCCAGGCAATCACAGAGCCCGACGTGGGGCTGGATCCCACAACTCCGAGATCATGACCTGAGATGAAACCAAGGGTCAGATGGTCAATGAACTAAGCCACCCAGGCACCCCTCTTTTTCTTTTAAGTAGCTTCCACACCCAAGGTGTGGTTGAACTCACAACCCTGAGATCAAGAGTCTCATGCTCTACCAACTGACCCAGCCAGGAGCCCCTAGGACAATGTTTTGAGGCTCATCCACGTTGTTCATCCACAATCCTGAGATCACGACCCTGAGATCACAACCTGAGCCGAAACCAAGAGTCGGATGTTTCACCGACTATGTCACCCAGGTGCCCCCTTTCTATTCTTTTCTTGCCTGTTTCTATATCTTGGACATTTTCTTCTACTTATAGGTAACGTTCTTAACATTATCTTCAAACCATATATTGATTTTTTTTTTGGCTATCACTTTCCAATTCCAAGTACTTTTTCCTTTTTCTTCATATTCTTGTATAGTTTTCTTCTTTTGCTTTTTATCTTTAATATATTTTTTATCCTTGATGGTAAGTTTTTTTTTAATGTTTTCTTGCCTTCCATTTCTGCATTTTTCTGGGATTTCTCTTTTTCAGTTGTTTGTCCTGTCTCCTTCATGTTAGTGGTTTTCTTTAACTCTGGTTATCCTTGGATGTCTATTTATAAAGGACTGGGCCCCCAAAACCAACTAGAAGCTGTGTGTCAGCTGCTAGGTTACCTTAGAGCCAGTCTTTTCACCAGAAAACAATCCTCTCATCTTCCACCTGGTAAGCTCATTCTCTGCACTTAACATGCACTCTCTCTTAGGCTTAACTTAATGGTATAATTTCCTATCCAAACAAAGACCCTTAGAGAATAAAGTTCAGGGCAAGAGAAGGGACACTATCAATGACTACAATCGATAACTATTCATAACTACTGAGACATCAGGCATAGACCAGGACTGTCCTGGGACACCTGGTCTTCTTACCTATATCTATTTTCCCATTTCCTGGTTGCCTGCCAGGAACTGAGGAATCAATAGAACTCTCACTTTGTGCATATTATTTTTCTTTCAACAAAAGTGAATCCATGTGTTAACTGGATAATTAAAATATGTATTCTGATTAAGGCTGCCTTTCTATTAATCATAGTAAATAGACCACATGCACTTTTCTCCTCTTTCTGAAACCACATTAAAAGACAGTAAAGGAATAAAGTGAGTATATAAACTCACAGGATAAGGGATGGGGAGGAGCTAGTGCAAACATGATTCACGTATGTTAGAAGATGGCATTGTAACGGGGCCTTAGGGCTGGATTCCTCTGCTCTGTTAACTGCCTGCAGCACAGGTCACGATCCCGGGGTCCTGGGATCAAGCCCCGTGTCTGGGTCCTTGCTCAGCGGGGAGCCTGCTTCTCCCTCTCCCTCTGCGGCTCCTCCTGCTTGTGTTCTCTCTCTCTCTCTCTCTCTGACAAATAAATAAAATCTTAAAACACACACACACACACACACACTCACTCACACAGAGATGCCCTGTTTTCCAGGAGCCAGAGACAAAGTGCAAAGCTCAAAGAGGCAATCGGTTGAAAGCCTAGCTGCAGGGCTGTGGGACCCCAGGTCCTTTCTTCCCTGTGCCCAGCCATGTTGTGACCCTCCCTTCCCTTCTGCATACTGGGGGTCGAAATTCTCTGACCTAGGTTTGCCAAATAAAAGAGAGGATGCCTAGTTAAATTTGAATTTCAGATAAACAACAAATTTTTTTTAGTAAAATTATGTCCCAAATACTGTGTGAGACATGCTGATACACTAAAAATTGTTTGTTGTTTATCTGAAATTCGAATTTAACTGAGAGTGCTATATTTTTATTTGTTAAATCTGACAACCTGATTAATGAACAGAAGACTGGCAGGAACAATGCCTGGAATTCACAGCATTCTGATGTCCATTAAATGTGGTCAGGAGACGCTAAGATGTGTTCCCTGTTTTTATACCTGACTTGCTCAATTTTTTAATTCTATCTGATTTCTTCTAAAGAATGGAACCCAATTTCTCTGTTGTCAAGTCAATTTTTTCCTTTACAATTTCTTCTACTGCTTTAATTCTGAAATCAAATATACATCTGACTAGATGATGATCCGGCTCTTTTTAATAGTTTCATGTCTTACATTTCCTTCCTTAATCTATCTAGAATTTATTTTGGATTAAATTAACATGAGGCTCAAACTCAAATCTTTTGCCAAATAGTTAAACAGTTGTGGACGATTTATAAAACAATCTTACATTTTCCTAGTGATCTTGCGCCATGTTCACATTTACTAAACACAAATGTGAGAGTTGGTTTATAAGCTAGATGCTTTGTTCCATCAATCTATGGTTCTTGAGCTGATTGTTATTGTAGTTTCAAACACTAGAACAATATTCGTCAGCATCAAATAAGTCAAGCTTCCTCATCATTGCCTGAATTGTTCAAAATTTACCTATTCTTACCTTAATACCCAGCATGTTCCAAAATAAATATATGATAATTACATGTGGGAGTCACATTTAAGAGTAAAAAAAGAAAAAGTGAAATTAACTTCAGTAACACACCTGGTTTAATCCAATACAACCAAAATGTTATCATCTCAACATGTAATCAATACTTTTAAACTATGAGGTGTTTCACATTCTTTTTGTTGTACTATGTTTCCAAAATCCAAGGTTTATTTTGCATGTACACAGCATCTCCATGGGCACCAGCCATACTTCAAGTACTCCGTAGCTGGAGGCGGCCCCACGGCTATCAAATCAGACCGTGCAGTTCTAAGCAAACCACAGAATCGTTTTAGCAAATTGTGTCTCCCGCAAAATATAATAATAATAATCTTGAACTATCAATAGGAAACTATTTTCACACCAAAATCTTGAAATCTCAGCCAGAGAATATTCCTATTTTCCTAAGCACTTGCCTAAAATGTGAAAAAAAAGGGGGGGGGGAACATCAGAAAAGTCTATGGGTCAATATAATCCCATGGCTACTGGACCCTAAGTAACACAATAATATGAAATATAACACCCAGGAACGGCTCTCCCTACAGCATTGCACCTGCTTTGACAATTATGGCAGGAGTGGATACTGAAATGAAAAAAATCACAAGTACATGCTAGAGATCTTTTACATTTTATTTTACCTGGTGGTTTCCTCCCAGCTGGATATCTGCCACGAAAGCTAGGAGATGAAATTGATATCACAGAGAACATCCGCTCAGCACTCTATGTTCAGAAACCGTCCGTGTATTTTATTTAGTGGCAAATTATTCAACTTCACAAATACCCTTCTTATGTCTTTGAAATTACTTTTCTCCTAGTCCATATAATAATGTGAGGGGCTACAGCAACGCAGACTTAATACAAAGCCTTTTATACTAAATTACGGAAAACTAGGAATTATGTCTGCTCTGGAATGAACAACTGCCCAACAGGAGACCAAAGTGAAATGCTTAGAGATATTAGCGCAAAGCCTGGGGCAGGATCTTATGGTGGGAAAAGCCCAGGGATGGGAGCTGAGAGAGTGGGCTGAAGAATGAACTCCCCACCCCACCCCAGCCCCCAACTGTGTGACTCACAGCAAACCGCCTGCCTGAGTCTCAACTGCATCACACGCAAAGCAAGCCAGCCCTTGGGTCTGACTCGCATTCCCCACAGGTCACCTATCTATGAGCTGAGGTTGTGATACAAGCTCTATCTACCTGCTTCCTACACCATGGGTCAGCAACCATTTTCCCACGAAGAGCCAGTAGTCAATGTTTTCAACTTTGTAGAACAGACGATCTGTCACAACTGCTCCACTCTCACCGGTGAATGAAAGCAGCCATAAACAATATGTAAACAGATGAGAGAGACGTTCCAAATAAATGTTTATTTACAAAAAACAAGCAGCAGGCTTAGATTTAGTCCTTGGGTCATAGTTTTCTGACCCCCTGTCCTCTGCTATTATTTACCTAATATTTTTATTTAAAATTGATTCACTTTATTAATGTTAACATCACAAATGGAATAGCAGCATCACTTAGCATACACAGAGTATATTCACGAACATGAATATATAATAATTTTTTAACTACGACATACCACCTCAATCACCTTGTATACTGCACTTTGAGAAATGCTGCTTTTAATGACAGTTAACAGCCTCGGAAGAATCAAGTTTCTGTGATGTCCTCCTTTAAGATTCTTTCGCCCAAAAAAAAAAAAAAAAAAAAAGAGAGCAAGAGTCTTTTAGAGATGCACACTGAAATACCGAGAGATAAAATGATGTTATATGTGAAAATTGCTTCAAAATAATTCAGGGGGCAGAGGAGGGGAATAGTGGGGGTACAGATGAAACCAGACTTGGCCGAGAGCTGAACTGTTGAACTTGGAAGATTTTATTATGGTGTTTTGTATACATAAGGGCTTAAAAGGAAGAAGAGAGGCAAAAACAAAAGGAAGGTGAATAAGAATAACAGAAATGCAATAAATTGCGTAAAGCCAATGGCCTTCTATCCCACGACAAATGTAAGGCACCAGGCAGTGAGGAGCTCCCAGCCATCACTTAGTACAGGAAAATCAGCCAAAGAACAGAGGCTTTGATGAATGGCCCAACCAGACCTATGCACTCGGGGTCTAGCTGCAGGGAGGGCTCTCTAAGCCTGGGCTGCAGATGATGCCAGCAGGCAATCCCAAAAAGCCAGTCACCACCAGGGCCTTCACCTGACAGATAGGGAACCTTGAATTCCACTGTGCTCCCAAGCAGAGAGTCTTCCTTTTAAACAATTCCACGTGAGGCTCAGTGCCAAAGCAGGAGAACAAAGCCATTTAATGCGCTAGAAATGGGCCAGTTTGATTTCATTGTCCAAACGTACTGGAACTGAAGCATAAAAAGTGAGCAAATGGTATAAATTAGCAAAGAGAGCCCCGCAGAGCGGCTGGCCCATCAGCACTCAATTGAGGGAGGCTGGCCAGCAGCCTCCAGCTGGTTTACAGAAATACCCTGGGCCACAGGAAGCCAGAGGCTCTGGCCTCACACCAGGCTGCTGGCCCTACTTGGTTCGCATGAAGTGGGTTCAACACACGTTAAAATGCTCTTGGAAAGGCTACACCAGCAAGTAGAAGTCAGGCCTTTCCGGCAACAGTGGGTTCACTGCAGGAGAGCTCTTGTGGTCAGACTGGTGGAGCCACAAGGGGCCTATTAGGATGGGGGCTCTTTTAGGTATTACAAAGACAAAAACACACAAAGCAGCACAAAGACGGTGATTCACCCTCTTCTTTGTTATGCACAGGTAAAGAACAGAACCAGCCTTTTAGATCTTTTAGGTTAAAAAAAGAAAAGTCTGATAAGAAAGAGGCACCAATTTAGCTTCTGGTGTCTCTCTTTCCTTGGAACTTCACCCATGCTGTTCTGACTTTCATCGTGAATGTGTCCAAAGATACATACAATATCACTGTACTAATCAAAGCCCAACCCAAGATTCTCACCTCACAGAGAAAGTGGTTCTCAAGTGAGTCTCTGACACCCCGAAGGCTAGACACTTTTAACTTCAGGTTGGAGACAGGGAAGAAATGGGAAAGGAGGTGTTTCAGACATGGCCCACCAAAGAATGTTCAGGAAACCAAGAAATAGAGGAAGGACTATGGAAAGGATGGGCTCAGTGACCGCTCTTGTTCAGCCGCAGTCCCTCGATGGCCACACTCCCTCATGGGACAGCCCCTCCCAACCACCTGCACATCAGAGATGCTCACACACAGAAGCAGCTCTGAAACGGCGAGATCCTAAACAAGTGTAAGATGTCCTCACCACGACCTCCCATTGTGATGACACACAGCTCAAGGAAGGAATTTCATCCACCAGCTCATCCTCCTTGCTTCCCCAGGGGATCAGTGTAAGACCAGACGGGGTGGGGAAGTGGTACCAGGATGGATGGATGGATGGATGATGGATGGATGGATGAATAAAAAGAACTTCTGATATGTTTTGAAATGGAAAAAGGTGGAGCCACACTGGATTCAGGCATACCCTACTTTCCGGGAATGAGGAGGGACGAGGACATGCTGCAGATGGCAACACTATCCTGTAGATGGCTGGGACGGCGGACTGGCGGCCGCAGTGAAGACATTTCCCGCCATGCCCGCGTTCAACTTCTCCAGGACTTCACGAACATTGTTAACAGATCCTCTTTTCTGCCTTAACAACTCATGAATGGAGATGAGGAAAACCCGAGCTAGAATTGCCTTTCAAACTTGGCCCTTTGTATAATAAATTTTAAAACTGTTTACTAATAAGTCCCACAACAGGTTTTATATAAACATTAATGGGGAAGAGTGCAACACGTTTTACATTCGATCTCATAAATAATGCAAAAGGTCTAATTTACCATAATCACGGCTGGCATTTATCTTCCGTCGATAATGGATCGGGCAGTTGCGTTATTCTATCGAGGTAACTGCAAAGGCAGCAGCCCCTCATCTGTGTTTGGAATTTTTGGTAAATCCCAATGCCCCTGGAGTCCATGTGCAAAAATTGTTATCTCTGAAGACATTCACCTGGGCAGGGGCTGGAAATGTCATTATTTTCTATGTGAAATTAAGTGGGAAATTACGGAAAATGCAATTTAAATGAGGAATTTTTTCTGAGACATAAATATTCATAACTCGCAAACTGACAAAGCCTGCAGATACCATAGGAACCACTTTATAAGAAGAGCTGATTCTTCCAGATTTCGTTTGTCAGTGACAAGATAATTTTCATAGCAACAAATTAACATCTCAAAAAGAACTGGGAGGGCAATGATGTGTAGGCAGGAGGCAAGCTGAGGTCTAGCAAAGGCATTCCAGACTCAAGTTTTATTTTAACAACTTTCCTGTGAGGATCTACCCCATTAAGTGTCCAGGTGTCTGTCCCTCGAACTCACTGCCCTCTAACCCCTTCAGAGGCCAGATTATGTATTCTTAATCTGATAAAACAAAAGACCTCCTTTTTAAACAATCATTTTGGGATACCTCCTTTATTACCATGAAATGAAATGCAGATAATATCAACATACAACATTTTTTAAAATCAGTAATATTCCTGACCTATCACATCAAAGAGACTCAAAGGCAAGTGGTTTATGATCGAGTACTATGTATTTAAGTAGGTAAACACAGGCACAGCTACACTAAAAAACACCAACAGTCAGATGCTTGTACCTCTACTCAGAATCACCAAAAATTCCACGGCTACCAGTGCCGGTGGACACGGGTGTGTCTTAATGGCTCTTAATGTTGCCATCGGTGATGTGACTCTTCCAAAATACTGAATAACTACTGATGGTTTATGGTGGTCATGCTCCAGGAAAATTCAGTGTTTATTAAAGCCAGAAATTTTTTTTAAAGTGTGTTTCAATTCGATTCTAGGCTCAAATCATTATGATCAGGTTTTTCATCTGCATGGAACACCCAGCAGATATCTGCCACTCCTGAGGGATAGGGGACAATGTCTCCATAAACAGGGCTGACCTGCTCACTGGAGGATGTCCGGCATCTCTGAGCCCTACACACTGAAGGCCAACAGTGTCCTTCGATCATTGTACAGACAGCCCGAGCCAGTGCTGCAGAGACGTCCAACAGAAGGTGCCTCCACCCACCCACCCGGCTGAGACCTGGACCACCTGGGCTCCTCCCTCGATCACTGGCCACAGGCCCTGGAACAAATTACTCAACCTTCTGACACCTCGCTTTCGCCATCTATGAAAGTGGGGACAAGAACTGTGTTGAGCCCACAGGGCTGTGAGGACCAAATGGCTTACTACTTGTAACAGCTTCCACCGGCATATGATGAGCCTTCCCTGAATACTAGCTGGGATAAAGATTCTCTCTGTCACTGCATCTTTGTGTCAGGCTCTCTCAGAGCTAAATCTTAAAACACAGAAGCCAGATGGAAGGGGAAGCAGAGGCAGCGAACAGAGTGGATGACCCAGCAAAGACACATGAACAGAAATAAGCCAGGCTGAAGAAGTGTGTTAAGGAGCTCAGACTTGATCCTCCTGGGTCAGTGTTCCAGCCCAGATTTCATGCATCAGAACCACCTGGGACAACAGCTGGACAGCCCAACCCAGATGTGCTGGACTAGAAGTCTGTGGGGTGTGGGGCCCCAGAACGTGTGCATTAGGTGACTTCCCCAACTGATTCTGAAGTCCTGTGAGGTTCGACATCAGCTGACTGTAAGTGACCAGGTCAGATGCTCTTTGCTGGCAGAGCAACCTGGTGGTCGTGTGGGAAATGGGTCAAAGGAGGCACAACCAGAGACAGGGAGGCTGGGCAGGAGGCAGCCCTCCCACAGAAGACTTAACTGGTAAGGGCCCCATTCATATGGCAAGCAGCCAGGAGGAATATTCCAGACAAAACATTGGAAAGATGAAGAAGAAGAGACATGGGAAAGAAAACTGGGTTTGGGTTTCTCGCTCTGACAACTGGGAGATACTCCCGCCATCAGGTCTCTGTTTCTCAGTCATGAATTTAGTGATAGCTCTTCGATATTGTGAGCTGACTATGGGTCACACCCTAAGCTCTCAACATCCCAGTGAGGTAGATACCCTTCTCCCATCTTGGATAAGAGGAAGCCAGGGCACAGAAAGGCAGTAACCTCCCCTATGGCCACATAGCCAAAGATCCCACAGTGGTGGCAGTGCTGGGACCTGAGACTCCATCACTCTAAAGCATGTGCTCACTGTGGACTCCTGCACACTCCTTTGGGTCTCAGGAGTCTGTTTGGGCATTGCTGTGGTTTCCATGATTTTACCAAAGATTTGTGTACAGATCACACTCGCCCTGCCTCAGTCAGAACTTGTCACCCACGTGTTGCACGGGGAAATGAGTGTCAAGTCCTCTTTGCAGAAGAAAAAAATAACCACTGTTTGTAACAGCAAGCATTTCCCATTTAGCATAAACTCACCACGGTGATATATTTTTGTCAAAACACATCATTTATGTTTAAAAGAGAAGTCTTCCCCTCCACCCCCAAGTAATCTTTAAAAGAACTTTCTGGAAGTAGGAGGATGGAGGGCCACCCACTCTTGAATCACTTGGCACTGCTGACTGACAGGGAATTAAAAAAAAAAAAACTGCATACCAGGTTTTACCATTATCGATGGCATACAACATTCTAAAGAAAAGTTGCAGGGAGAACATGAATGCACTAGAAGGCAGCTGACAGGTCCCAAATAAATCCAAATCTCCTCCAAACAAGGCCCCTCGATGTCAATGCACCCTAGAACCTTCCACTTCCAAATTCAGGGTAGAAACAGCAGAGGAGGAATCCCTGCATAATAAAATCGGCAAGAGCAGCAGCTAGTGTTTATGGGACCCTCCATCGCCCGCCGGCTCTGCGTTCTACCTACATTCTCTCTTCATCTCCAACGCAGCCCCATGGAGGCCAGTATCATTATCCATCATTATCACCAAATATCAGAAAACGGAAGCCCAGAGAACTTATATAACTTGTCCCAAACCTAGCTCTCCAAAGTCAAACTGTCCAGAGTGGGACTAAATACACACACACACACATACCCCACATGGGCAGGGAACGTGTCACCCAATTCCATGTACTCGGTCAGTTCAATGTGAAAACACAGACAAAAAACAGCACATCTCTTTCCAAGGAGCTCCCTGGATACCAGATTATAAAGTCCATTTAACGGTTTGGATGGCTCAGCATGATTATAAAACCAAAAATACTAAACGAAGTAATATTATGATAATATCGCTGTTGATGATGTTTAAAAAAAAAAGGCGTTAGAATATTAAATATGGCCAGAAGGCAGAACAATACTCATTTTAAAATCATTAATCTGATGTGATCTCTCATTACAAAAAGACATTGAAGATTACATGTTTGTTCCCTAACCCAGCCCCTGCTTTTTGAAGCTGCTTGAGTTCTGTTTGTCATTCAGGGGATGGAAATGGCTGCTGTGTCTTAGCTTTGGGGTTACCCTCCATTTCCCCAAAGCAGGATGTGAACTCCACAGGGGTTCTCCACAACTGTCTTTGAGTTAGTTCACTGTAACTAAGACAAATCCAACGCAATAAAGAGAACACTTTCTTCAGCTCCCACCAACCTTGATCAAGCAGAAATCCATACAAGACACCACACACCACACCAGGTTTTGATATTATTTGCCTTGGCCCCACTGACAGTCCTTGAAGGGCTTTATTTTATTTTATTTTTAGACAGTGGTCCCCATTTTACAGATGAGAAAAATGAGACCCAAGGAGGTTCAATGTTTTGCCCAACATCATATGACTATCAAATGGTAGCTTCGGAATCTGAATCCAGCTCTATGGATTCCAACCCTGTCTACTGGACCGTAACACCTCTGATGTTGCAACAGATGCTGGGGAAATGTTGCTAGAACATTTTACTTATAATCCTACATGATCTTACAGGGAGAGTAAGAAGAAAGAAATTTGCTTTCCCTGGAAGCACAATGGCTTACTGCCAATGGTGTCATTGTGAAGAAGATGAGAGAACACACTAGGAGGACCACTTTGAGGTTCTCATTCAAAGCTTTCTATAGACAGGACCTCTGATAGTGACATGCTTGGAGATTTAAGCTGGAGCCAAAATCAAAGTTACAAGGATTTGAGGTTTTAAATCCCTAGATTTCAGGAAGGAGAAAAGTGGCATGTGCGCCAGGGGCAGGGCTGGGGGAGGCATCACTCCCCTAGAACATAACCTTCAAACCACTAGCAGGAGGTCCTAAGCCTTGTACCCTCCCATTACCTCTCTGCCTTCTCTACAGGTAAGAGGATTTTCAGAAACACTTGCCCTTTCCTTCGGGGTACTTCACCTTACTTGCCACTAACACTTTGTAATAAGCTACCTCCAGTGAGGAATACTGGTGAAACAGAATTTATGAGGATGGATTGCTACACATAAAGACTAAAAAGTGGAAAATCATGTGTGTGCATTAGCCTTCATGACACAAGAATAAAAAGTTCTCTTTGTAAACCCTCTAAGGTGAAGGCACAGAGGGACTGAATTCAGCTAATAGGGAAAACAGGCCTGTCCGTGGAATCCAGCTGCTGAGATTGGGCCTCTGGCTTTCCTGCTTTCCCTTCATGCCCAGTGGGGTGGGAAGGGCTTCCAGCATGCCTCCTCAAACTCTCACAGCCCCACTCAACTTCCTCCTAAAGCTGGGCAAGAAGTAGCCCTCATCCCATCTCACACAGCACACTGGTCTAGTGAGTGCCCCCTGGCAGGGTGAGGACCCCTCCTTGTTGCCTCCTGGGCTCGAGATCTCAAAGGATGGTTGGAGGTATAGGGAAGTGAGGTTATCGATAAGGCCATCTGGAGACCCGCAAGACTACTAACTGCCTTTGTGTTCAAATCTGGTTCTACTCTTCCCTGGCCTTATGCTAAAGCTATCTACCACGGAGAACAGTAATGTAATCTTTATTGTGGATAGAACATCTATTAAAATCCCTTGGACCTCTCTGGACTCAGAACTGATCAAGTCTCTACAAGGTCCTGGCCCACTAGTTGTTATTCTCTCTCCTCACTAGATTATGCCCAGGACTGACTACATAATTTATGGAACTGCATGTGAAATGAAAATGTAGGGCCCCTTATTCAAAAGTAACTAAGAATTTCAAGAAGGTGGCAGTAGAGCGTTAAAGCAAAGGTGGGCCCTTCTCAGTGTGGGGCTCTGCATGACTGCACAGGACACGCGTTTGTGAAGCTGTCCCTGATTATGCCAAACCGCAGAAGTCCATGAGCACAATTAACTCTTGTGAGTTGGTTTTGAAATATTCATATGAAATTGTATCGCAAAGACACAAACCCTTTCAGACTAGAGATACCACTCATGGAATCGGTGGGCTGGTTTCAAGGAAAGCCTCTTTTTAATCCTTCTAGCTATGACGATACAAATATAACTTTCCACTGGGTCTCTTCAGGGAACCCAGTCCATATGCAAAAGCTTCCCAGTCAACAACCTGGCCAGGTGGAATGGAAAAATCAAAATTTATGATCTTAAACTCTAAGGATTCTTTGAGCCCTCGTTTCCAAAGTAAATGTAAAGGGGATACCTCAGCTAGGGTTTCCAATAAAATATGCAGATTCATACTGAAGGCTCAGACACCTTGGTTTCACTTCTGGCTGGGGCTAGATGTATAGGGGGAAGGGTGGAGAAAATTCTATTAACTTAGCAAAGTCAGTAAAAGGCCGAAAACATTATCTTAAGTTGCTCGGGGGACAAACACCACAAATGACATTGCAGTAGCCTGCCAAGTAGTAAATGAGTGACACTCTACCATGTACACATTTTTGCAGCTAATATCACTACTAATGTCACTCAACTGATGAACAGAAAAACTAGCCATTTTGGAAGTTTGGGATCTGTGCATCTATGATAGAAGGGGCCCTTGTGTCCGTTATCTATGACCTAGAAAAGGCTAGGAAATTCCTCATATACAGAGGAATTGAGAGTAAACCTATTACCTTGGGCCTACTGTCTGGCAGAAAGCAGCAAGCATGGCCTTCCATCTATTTCAGGAGCAGGAGAACCCTTATAGTCTGATTCTAACTCCAAGTAATCTTATCAAGAGAATGTGGACTCAGGCACTTGGCCTCCAAAAAAGAGGTATCATATCCTAACCTATGACGGATGGTCGAAGGTGGCTTGAGTCCTGAGGGCATGGTGAACACAGACTCTTTGCAAAGAATGTCATTCCTTACTATATTCAGCACCCATGGTATCAACAGAGGATTTGCCAGAGATCCTGGAGGGGCCGGGCCGTGTGCTGCTGTCCTCGGTGCTGAATCATCACCTCCGCAGCCTAGTCCCTTCAGGGTAATTCCTGCCCGTCCTCAGCTGCTACTCCGTTTTTCTTAGTTCATCTTTTACACTTGATAAAAGTGAGTGTAACAATGAAAAAGGCGGGACAAGCACACCCATGATCTATGTTTAGCAATCTATATAATGAGTTCCCAGTACATATGCTCTATACCTGTAATTGTTCTTCTCGGTGGCTGACTGGGGAAGCGCGACCCCCTGTTATTACCCTAATGTTGTATCTGTGGACCTTACAGTTATTTGGGAGTTCTACTTTCTTTGTGAGGAGACTGATACCCTGCCCCTCTATATAGTGAAGATCAGGCCATCCTTAAAAATCCAAGTCAACTGTGACCTCACCTGGGAAGCCCTTCCTGACTGCCTAGTTGCCATTCCAGACAGACAAGCAGCAATGCCTTCCTCCACACCTCCACAGTGATTTATACATTGGTATCCTCTAGCCCTGCAGTTCTGACTTTGTGTGTCCACTTCCTTTATTCAAATATGAGCTCCATGAAGAAAGGACTTATAAGAACACAAAATGGTATCCAATTATTTCAATTGTCAAGGTTTTAAAATCTGTCATTTCCTTCTACCCAGTTCCTATAAGATCAACGTGAGACACAGACATGGTGTTATTTAATAGTCAACTGGGTACATGGAGTTTTATATGCTAACATCAAAAACAACCCAGGAGGGCAATCAATCACTCCAGACACAGATGGAGTCATCAGGAGGCTGAAGGCCAAGATGTCAAGTGACTCTCCCAAGGTCACCCCATTCATCAGCAATGACATCAAGACAGGACCTGCCCTGCTTGCCAAGACTCAGAAAGTCACTACACCTTGCAGTGTTCCTAGGGACAGCAGCAGAAAAGGGCCAAACTGCTGAGAGATTATTGGATTCCCACCAGTGGACTCTGGGACAGTCACGATGTCTCTTCTAGATGAATGCACTTCAGACTCTAGAGGATGTCAGGCCAGCCTTCCCTTTCTCCCCTCACCAGGCTAGCTCAGGATCACAGCCATGCCTAGAAGTCAGTAGAGCTTCCCATCAAGGAAGCAGGTGAGAGTGGGGCTATATTGATTTCAGAGATGGAGAGGACAGTCATTGAATGAGTACTTGGGCTGGATCTGAGATTTTTAAAGGCTCATTCCCTTTTAATTCACCTACTTTATTTTAATATTAACTCAGTTAAATTTTTTTTCCAGAAGGCGTAAGGAAGGAGAAATATCATAAATCCAGATACAGCAGAGAGCACATTAAAAATGCAGTTCTATTATCTTAAAACTAGAGATGTAATTAGAGCAGTCATGTAATATGAAGAGAAATTACCAGAAAAAAATATTTTAAAGGCCTGGGTAAAAAGAGAAAAAGGTCTATATCATTTAATCTTTAATACATGGAGAAAGAAAGAGAAAAATACGCCTTCAGATCTTTCAAATACTTCCCCATTGCCCCCTAAATTATCATTTTCACTCAGCTTTTCTGTTCCCCATGCATAATTTACCACCGTGCACAGGAGCCTCATTTCTTCCTTTCTTTGCTCGAGAAGCATATATCCTGGAAGGATGTGAAATTCATCCCCAGCTCCATCCACATGATCCATGTCCTTGGGGAAACTTGAAATTTTTGTTTAGAAAGAGCATTTCCTCCTGCTGTACTTACTATTAACTCTAAGAGTTCCCCAAACAAAACACTGTATCAAGTTATCACAACACCATATTTATCCAACAAGCTCCCAGGGAGTTCCTGCAGTGTGCCTGATACACTGTCCTCATTGTCTGAGCTGAAGATACACACTAGTAATAGTCTTTGCCCCAAGAGCTGGCAGGTGGGCCAGAAGTCGGGAGGGAAGGAAATGAGTGATGACAGCACATTCCTTAGGGCTATGATAGAGGAGGCCACGAAGGACAGATCTCAAGCTGTCCTGGGAGTCCAAGAAGACCTCTAAGGGGGAGACTGAGTAGGAGGTGTTGAATCAAGACATGCATTAGAGCCAGAGGGACAGCACAGAATGTGCAGCAGAGTAATCGGAGATTGGGGATATACCACGGAGGGACAAACTATGACCGACAGGCCAAATCCAGCCTGCCACCTGTGTTTTTGTAAATAAGGTTTTATTGGAACACAACCATGTCCATTCGTTTATGTACTGTCTCTGTGTGCTTTCACATCGTAAGGGCAGAATTGCAACAGAGGCCTTACAAACCTGAAAAGACCAAGGTATTTACTCTCTGGACCCTTAAAGAAAAAGTCTGTTGATCCCTAATCTAAAGGATTTGCCTTTGACTCTGTAGACTAAAAAGCTTGCGAATAAATATAATTTAACCTTTAGATGTTGTGTGACTGACTTCTAAGTATTTAAAACCCCATTTCTAGAAGTGTGCTTTGGGCAAATTAAAATTTGGGGTGGTAAACAAGATTGGAAAATGCCAGGAGGGAAAATTAAACAGGATCCTTTCTCAGGACTTTTCAGAGCCTTTAATATGCAAATGAACACTGCCAAGAAAAAAATTGAGAAACTAGAATTTCAAAAGACTCCTTTTGTGAAGATCCTCTCTTTTGCAAGAAAGTCATTTAATTCTAACATAAGTATTTCTTTTTGTATCCAAAAGAGCCTGTGTGTCAGGACAAAGCATAGCTTGGAAACCTCTGGACTTAGTGAGGCATTTGGAAAAACCATAACTTAAAAAGTACAAGAATCACAACTTTGTGGTACTGAAACAGGTTTTTCCATTACTTCACCTCTCAAACCAATGGCTTCATTACTGCCCTGTGAACAGAAGAATTCCAACATTTATGAATAGAACCTACCAGAAAAATATAGAAAAACAACAACAACAAAAACCTTCCCGCATCCAAGGCATGGGGACCTCTGGCTCAGGCCCTCAGGGTATTAATAATAGTATTAATAATACAATGCCCAATGAAAGGTCTCCACCCAGAGCTTCTCTGCCTAAGTCACTGGCAACTTAGAAGTCATTCTCCTCACGGGAGCGGGTGGTAATGGCTGGGATTCTCACCTCACAGAATGTTGCTGACAGAAACAAACACTGCAGCATGCTGCTATTAGCTCTGGAAAACTCCGGAATCCCACTTCCAGAGAAAACCTCTCTCCGTTTTTCGCCCACATTCACTACTCTCAATCAAAGGAAAAATAGAAATGCAAGCCAAGAAGGGATGAGAACATGAAACATGGTTAGGAGAAGCGCTCATCTCCCAAAATGGATTCAATTCCATCTGGTATAATAATAACCTGTATAAACCATAAAGAGCTTCCACATGTGATGGCTCATTTCACATAGGAATCGACCATGAAAGCAAGGGGAAAACAAGGCGGGGAGGAGAGGGGACTGTACTAGGGGATACAAATGCCCTATTCTCCTATTCCTGGTGCTGAGCACCACTTAGGTTTGAATCCAGACATAAAGACTTGGGGCTGGTGACAAAGACTCTTAGACCTTGTGTCTATGCCTCTAAAATTGGAGAAGGGGAGGGGGACTATAAGGCTTTAGCACAGAGCCTGGCACATGGTGAACAATCACAGGAGTGGATGGTATCCACTCAGGAAATGAATGCCTAGCATACTCTGGGGATGCAGCAAACACCAAGCCCCAGCATCTGCCCTCAAGGGTCTGTTGCATGTGGAACATGTTCAGACTGAGCCTTTTTGGGCTCTGGCTTTCCCCAACTAGGAGAACCTCTGGTCTCTCCAGCTCTGTAAGCACTTTTGTGTCCTGCACTCAAAGAGATTGACAACTACGTGTTCTTGTGCTCACGACAACTATGCCCCTCTTTGAACTTGACCTCTGACGGTTGAGTCTCATCTAAGCCCATCACAAATGCACAGGGGCAAATGCCCTGGAAAAAGCAGGTGACTCTACGGTCGAGGCATTTCCATGTTCCCTGAATTGAAAGGAAGTAAGTCCAGACAAGAGAAGTGCTCTCATCAGTCACTGCTCAAGTCTTTGCTGAAGAGTTATTTATTGTGTGGCTCCTGTTAAACTTGGGTAAATGTGAACCTAGAAACAGAGAACACAATGTACCGAAGTATAAAAAAATAAAAATAAAAATAAAACCTACAGGCTTCCCAAAAGGAAAGTTTTAGAGAGGCAAAGGGCAATTTGGCAAACAGCCTCGAGTACCTGAACTATGATGCAGACCCAGCCCTGCTCCCAGAGCAGTCACATGACTCTCAGCAGGCTGCCTCTCCTCCTCCGGCTCCAGGCTCCCCTCAGCCGAGCCAGCAGGGAGACCACCAAAAACTCCAAGACCATCCACCACCCTCCATGTACATGGCGCTATGAACCGGAAATGGGTACAAACTACTATGGAAAGATAGAGTCTCCCTGCATCTCCTTCAGTATATTTATTTTTTGAACAGCAAAAAACAATTCATTTTTTAATCCCCAATTCTCCAAAACCCAATTTCACGTTCTTGCTCACTGGTAACTATGGTGGTTTTTATTCCAATTTCGTTGGGTATAAGTAAATTACATTTCTCAATGCAAAAATGTTCTTTGGGAGGACAAGGTCAACTTCGGGGGAGGGGGGAAGAATAGGGAAGCTCTGTCTCTGATTATTTCCCATGAGAACATGTAGATTATATTTTTTTAATGGAGATGAATTGTGATTTAAAGAAATGTTGCCATAATGCGCTGTGAAACAGACTCAGAAATACGCTTTCCCGCCCATGCCTGACAGATTAGCTCCTCCGTTTGTGAACTGAATTTGCGTCTCAGCCTCTATTCACTGCTCTGATTGTTATTTTCGAATTGTCACTTGAGCTCTATGGAGCTTCCAGGATTTATTTTCTGTCCTGTGCTACGAGAAGCAGTTTCTGCCATCCCAAAGGAAACCCACAGTGAGGAAGGGATCGCCAAGGGCCCACTTCCCCAGGAATCATCCCCAGCATGCTAAGAGCACTCAGCTATAGCAACCAGAAACCCAAGCAGAATTAATTGTGAAAGTTATCTAATTGTAGCCACTCTACATCAAATAAGGTAGGAGCATTCATGTCAGACGTCAGCCTCTGGATTTTCAAAGACAGCATCAAATTTCCCCAGAGTTACACCAGCATGCTCTTCTTCTCTGTCCATTAAGAAGGAATGTATTTACTTATGCTGGTGACAAGCGGACTCCCAGCATCTGATTTTATCTATTACACGATCTCATTGCAGAAAGCTGTTTGTTACCTCTCCTTTACACTTATAATAAAGGGTGACAATATTTATCAAAAAACTCATTATTATGTGAGACAAAAAGCTAAAATTGGATTTTCAAAATAAAAATAGCAATCAAGCAAAATCTCATTTAAAGCAAATAGACTTTTCCACTCTGACGGGGTTATTGAATGCTGATGAGTTCTCCTCAGTGAGCGCTGGAAAAGGTTGTACTGCTAAGTGGCTTACCCAAAACACCCTCATTTTTCATCAGTCCCTGGCATAGAAAACACAAGTATTTGCATTAAAATTACTTTATAACTTCAGTTTTGGGGCAAAATAAAGCCTAACTTTGATAAATATTGTTGCCTATAAACACATTTCCAGAAGGGTTTATTTATCAACCATTTCAAGCCCACCAGATTATTCGAGGTATCAAAACCAGCTTCCAAATTTAGATATTTGCTTCAAACCACTAAAAAACATCATTTAAAAAGCAGCTCACATGTTCTGACTGTTTACCGTGTGCCAGACTCGGCCCACGATACCCACGGTTTCCTTTCCCCTCACCGTCCTGCCCCAAGGGGCCCCTAGCACCAGAACAGAGGGACAGAAGAATCAACTCAAACCCCCGTGTCCACAGACAACCCATTTCCCCCTCAATAAAATGCATGTGAAACTTGGGCCAGCTCCCAAGTATTGCTTAAAAAGTAAATAAGACAGTTTATTGCAAAGTACTTGAAAAACATTCTGAATTAGAGGTGATAGGTTCAAATCCTGACCCTACCCATCAGCTGTGACACTGAGGCAAGTCACATCACTTTCTAGATTAGGACAGATTTTCATAAGAGTGTACATTTTAAACCCAATAATTTATTTATAATTAACTGAAAGTAATTAGCAACGTCTCCTTCTGTTGGTATGCCTAACCATAACTACTGTTTAAATGCAGAGTTATTACTTTTTTAAAAGTCTAATTGTAAACAGCCAGTGTCCTTAATAGGATGTTAATCATTAAATGGTATAATTCATCCTTGGGGAAGTTTATTTACTTTTACAATCCCTCACGGTAGCTGTTACTGCTAAATATGAATATCTTGATTAATTGCAGCAACACAATTGGTGTCCAATATCTATTCATCACTACAGCTCAATTTCTTTATAAAGTACCTCCTTATATAATAAATAAGACCTGACAGCTTGATTAACGACCCTACAATCAAACCCTTTTACACAGTAAGTGAAGGGTGAATATTGTAAATGTCAGCTGTTCTGTTGTTTCCACTCAGGCTAGAACCATCCACTGGTCACAGAGAAGAGGGACAACTCCAGCTATGTGTGGTAGGGGCAGGGGCTGTAGGAAGTCTCTGTTATTCATTGCTATGGGGTCAACCAGATGGTTTGCTAGCTCACAGAATCTATTCAGAGTTAACATCTATAGGGTACCTTCCTTCCACAAACATTTCCTGAGCACCTGCTGGATGTGAGGGTGGAAGGTACAGCCCTAGCCCTCAAGGGCTGGGAGGCTGGACAGACAAGTATAGGCTTAGTGCATCCCATACCCCCCGCTCTAGGCTGACTGACCGCACAGACTCCAAGACATCAGCAGGGGAGCAGACAGGCCTGCTGACGCAGGAGTCAGATATGGTTCTTGGAAGACACCAAAGAGGAAGCAACACACAACCTGGGTCTCCAAGGAAGACAGGACTGTAGCAACACAGGGAGCTGCTAATGAGACTGGGGGTGGGAGCAGCAGCTGGTGGACAGAAGGAGCTGGGACCTCCCTGGACTGAAGGAGGCCTGGGTGGGACTCCCACTTCAGCAGTGAGTTCATGTATCTCAGGGACTGTGTGGCTTTGGGGTTTATAGAGCTGGTCTCAAGCCCGTCAGGAGCTTTATTTCTCTGTGAAATGCAGAAGGTAACATTCATTCACTCACAGGACAGGTCTTTGCTGCCTGTCCACTCAGGGTCCTGGGCACTAAATGAGGTCACACTCGGTGTCCCACCTGGCACAGAGCAAGTGTGCAGCACACACACCTATGCATGGTCCCATCTGATAACCTGAGAGCCTCCACACTCCACCCGGCTCCCGGCACTGCTGGCCAAGGGTCTCAGAAACATAGTCACTATGCCAAGCTAAGGCTGTTCTTCACATTACATCCATATTTATGAATGATTTTCCTTTTCCTTTCCTAACCAAGTTTTAACAAAAAGGCAAAAAAAAAAAGTTAGTTAAAACACAGAATGGGAAAAAAAGGAAAAGAAAAAGAATCTCTCAGAAACTAAAGCTAAGAAAATCCATGGCACAGATAAAGATGGGCCTGGTCTGAAAGGGGCCCAACCTGCAGACCCAGCTGAAGAACTTCTGAGGATCTCAGCAAAACTCCACCAAGGTGAGGTTCCTTCACCATCAGGCAGGAGAGTGGAGGTACGGACCACTTGGCCAAGCATCTTGGAGAGTCAAGATCAACCTGGGTCCAGGCTGAAGAACTGGGAACACGTGCCCCAAGACCAGCAGCAGGATTACCACAGAAGGAGCTTCCTTGGGGAGCAAGAGGAGAACACGGCTGCCTGAAAGCCTGGCCTTCTCGATTTTTCTATACATTCGCCATCTACACACAGCTACTGAGGCGCTGACAGAAGAGGCAAGTGTTAGCATTCCCACTTTGGGTCAAGCAGTTTAATCCTCAGTAGATTCATGGCTGTTTCCCACTCCCTTCCCAGTATGACCTGTGTACAGCCTCCCAGGGGAGCATGTCAAGCCACTGTTCTCCCCTCCTCTCCCAAAAAGGGGTGACCCTGTGGGTGGACAGAGTGCAGGTACCATCAGCTCAAACCAATCTACATGCTAAAGTTTAGGCAACAAGCTTGCTGTGCAAACAACACTTCAAGACCAGCACCTAAAGTGCACTCTGAACAGAAGAATCTAGAGATTCTGAAAACCAACCCCTCACCAAGTAGTCTCACTGGTTAAGGTCCCAGGCTCTGCCCTTCTGTAGCCCAGAGCCAAAAGGCCCAGATCCAGAAGAGGAGATGCCCATTCAAACAACCCGTTTTATCCTTATTTATTTTAAAACTGTTTTCTTCAAAGGACATCATTTTTTATTTTGACAGATAATTTCTGCTAATGGTATCAATTAGTGGACTCCTGACCAACTGTTCTGTTAAAAGTGCAGACCAACTGGGGGCGCCTGGGTGGCACAGCGGTTAAGCGTCTGCCTTCGGCTCAGGGCGTGATCCTGGCGTTATGGGATCGAGCCCCACATCAGGCTCTTCTGCTATGAGCCTGCTTCTTCCTCTCCCACTCCCCCTGCTTGTGTTCCCTCTCTCGCTGGCTGTCTCTATCTCTGTCAAATAAATAAATAAAATCTTTAAAAAAAAAAAAAGTGCAGACCAACTGGATTTAAGTAAAAGTGTAACAGTAATTTCATAATTTCCAGGTAAACAACAAAAACAGCCCCCAGAAATAGCAAAACGCAGTTTGTGACCGTGCCACTCGACCTCGCCTTTCTGTTCCTGTGTCTGCTTTACTAAAGCAGACAGAAAATCTGAAAGCTTCTGCCCATGTGTGGACTCAGGGAGGCCGAACTCCTGGCAAACAAGAGCTGGTTTCTCCCCTCCTGCCTACCTTGGGAGACCAGAGGTACCAAATTGTCAGGCAAGCAATACCTGATTATCTCAACTGTTTTAGAGACGATTCTAAAAAGAAGGCAATCGTAAATATCCAGGAGCAGCAAAGCTGGCTCTAAAGCTTCTAGAACACAAGGGGAAGTGTGGAAAACATCACAGCCTCTCCTGCTAGGGTGAAGGCTATTTCCTGGGTATTTCCTGAGCTTCCAGCAAACACCAGCATCACAGAGGGTTTCCGACCCAACCGAGCACCCAGGAACCCCCAAAGGAGGGTCTGGGCCACAGTCCTATGGCAGCTCATCATTTGATGGAAGCTTTTCTACCTTGTCTTTACCCGTTTGCTTCCATCTCTATGGAAACTGGAGTGGGAATCAGAAGCCAGCCCTGAAAGCGATCGTCAGAAACTATCTCCTAATTCTATTTCCATGGAAACAGATGACAGATCAGCAGAAATAAGGTAATATTTTTAAATAAGGTAATCCTTTAAAAAAAAAAATTCTTCTCACCTAATTTTCCACCACTTTCACAGAGTTGAAATTTGAGAGTGTACATTGCTCATAAGTTACACAAGCAGCAACATACTCTTGAGGTTCAAGATAAATGTTGGGACCAAGAAACAAGAAGCCAGCCCCACAGGAAACTGGTGAGATGAAGAAAAGGCCACCTTGGCAGCGATCACAAGAGCCTGAAGCAGGGTAGTCCACGCCCACCACACAGCTTGGTCTTGGGCCCTCATCGACTTTGTGATGGCATCACCGTCATGTTGTACAGTTTGCATGACAGAAAGTAAAGATGTTTCCTAAAAACTACACTCTCGTGGAAGCTTTACAATGGGAAGGATCAACTGTGGTGACGGGATTCTCTTCCGAAGGCAGGAACTCTCCAAAGCTAACTCTCCCATAAAAGGGCCCAAGGAGCCTCCATCATCAACAGGATTGAAAAAACCACCCCCTGTAACAGACACATGAAAAAATGTTCAAAATCATTAGCCATCAAGGAAATTCAAATCAAAACCACACTGAGATACCACCTTACGCCAGTTAGAATGGCAAAAATAGACAAGGCAAGAAACAACAATTGTTGGAGAGGATGTGGAGAAAGGGGATCCCTCCTACATTGTTGGTGGGAATGCAAGTTGGTACAGCCACTCTGGAAAACCGTGTGGAGGTCCCTTAAAAAGTTAAAAATTGAGCTACCCTATGATCCAGCCATTGCACTACTGGGTGTTTACCCCAAAGATACAGACGTAGTGAAGAGAAGGGCCATATGCACCCCAATGTTCATAGCAGCAATGTCCACAATAGCTAAATCGTGGAAGGAGCCGAGATGCCCTTCAACAGATGACTGGATTAAGAAGTTGTGGTCCATATATACAATGGAATATTACTCAGCAATCAGAAAGAATGAGTTCTCAACATTTGCTACAACATGGAGCGCACTGGAGGAGATAATGCTTAGTGAAATAAGTCAAGCAGAGAAAGACAACTATCATGATTTCTCTCATCTATGGAACATAAGAACTAGAATGATCAGTAGGGGAAAGGGATAAAGAAAGGGGGTAATCAGAAGGGGAATGAAACATGAGAGACTATGGACTATGAGAAACAAACTGAGGGCTACAGAGGGGAGGGGGTGGGGGAATGGGATAGACCGGTGATGGGTAGTAAGGAGGGCACATATTGCATGGTGCACTGGGTGTTATACACAACTAATGAATCATCGAGCCTTACATCGAAAACCGGGGATGTACTGTATGGTGACTAACATAATATAATAAAAAATCATTATTAATAAAAAAAAAAAAAAAAAAAAAAAAAAAAAAGAAAAAACCACCCCCTGGACAGACCCCGCCATGAAATATGACTATTGCACCTACCGTTTCTGTTACAAGGAGTGAAATTGAGGAAACTGAACACATCCTGCCAAATCCTTCTTGTGAAATAACTGTGGGTCCAATACCCAAAATAGCAAGCCACAGAGAAAGAACCTGAATTTGCAAGCTGAAAATGTAACGAATCACACAGCATTCCGGCTGAAAACAGGCAGGGCTCATAGGAACTGGCATATTCAGAGAGATGGCATTTCTTCCTCAGGAGATGGGAAGGGACTTGGTTGTGGAGCAGACAGAAAGGATTCATCCGCGTCTCCTCGTTATCATGGTAACAGCTCCTGCTTCTAGGGCACTGACTCCCCGGCAGGCGTAAGCTAACATTTTACATGCATGAGGTACAACGCCCTTCCAGAAAGGTACGATCACCTTTGCTGTTGCAGAGAAGGGACCTGAGGCTGCAGGTCACCTGGCCAGGGAGTGGGGGCTGCACTGGACACCCAGACCCTTCTGATTCCTGACTCCAAGCCTCCTAAGCCCTCACCAGGTTGTGGAAATGCTCACCCCAAATGCCTCCAACCAAAGAAGAAAACGCAACCTCTAAGGACCAGGTTAAGTGAAAGTCTGTATCAACGACTGGAGGGACATTTGTCGCCCATAGAAAGTACGTGTAAATGTTTTCTGCATGAAAAGTAAAAATCTGTTGGAAAGAAGACATTTAAAAAAAAAATCAAGAGAGAAAATGACATACAACAGACGCAAAGCATAAATTTTCCTATTTAAAAAATATGTAAAAGCCAAGGCTTTTGAAAAACTAAACAACAATGAACTAGGGAAGTCTTTAAATCGCTTTGTGATACGTGAATGCAAAGTAGTTTTGGAAGTGGGTATAAATATATCAAAAGAAAATGTCCTTGTATTTGATAACACACGATGACAATGACATCGCAAAGCGACACAAGCTAATGACACCATAATATACAGACTGGAATCATGGGGGACACAGATTTTAAGGCTGAATCAAAGAGAACAACTCAGGTGTGTGTGCCATTATGCTTCCAGCTGCAGTGTGAGCGCAACTGAATTAAAATCATAAAATGCACAAATTGGCCACCATCATTACCCCTTCAAAAGAAATCAGAAAATAAGATAATAGCAAGGGACTGCTGCAACACAAAGAAGCGAGGCTTCGGGGATGTGAACAGACACGCGCTCTGAAAGCCGCATTAGCCCGTGCAGTCATGGCTGTGGTCCAGAAGAGCAATTTCTTCCTTAAACACATAAAAAGAAAACTTGAAACGAAGCAAACTCTTTGGGGAAACAGAATCCTGGAACAAGGGAAGCAGGAGAGCTCAGAATCCGGTTGCATGGCTACAGCTGGCACAGTCAAACCCCCTGCCCAGCTTAACACAGGGAAGCATGCAAGGAGAGTACGTTCTCTGGTGCTAAGGGCTGACACTGACAGAACGGGGCCCCCTTTCGCATCAAAAGCCAAAAAAAAAAAAAGAAAGAAAGAAACATTGAAAACTTAGCTGCAGCAGATGTAACTCAGAGCATGCCACGGTGGCATGTGAAAACAGCAAGGGAAACTCAAGTTGCTGACTTATGTGTATTCCCAAAGAAGAGTTCGATGTTGTCTTGAAGTCAGGGCGCAGCTCTGAGGGTGGGGGTGGCTTTGCCTGGCTCCAAAGGCCGGGTCCAAGAGACAGAGCAGGGACTCCCACAGAAGGGGAGTGAGTGGGGCCGAGAACAAGGAGAGAAACAGCCCCTCTCAAACCAGCCCCCACCAACACCAAACTTCCGTCTCCTCTCTCAAGAAACACCTGTGGCTCTGTTACAAAACAGATTCAAGTCCACCTGCTCACTTCTGTTCTAGCCCCCCAACCAGGAAATCACCTTCTCCACAATTAGGATGGGTGCTAAGGAGAGTCCTCACCCACTTCAAAACTCATCTCAGCAAATGTGGTTATCAGAACCCGATGGACCAGCAAAGCATTTCTAATTCCCCCCCCCACACACCAAAGGCATAGTCTCCTTTTGCCTGACTTCAGGCCAGACTGAAGGGGGGATCTGGACGAGTGGTTGGCTTTTAGCACAAACACCTTCGAAAGCAGGAGTCCCATTAACGTGCAGCACTCAGAAGATCCTGGAGCAAGGTCAGTAAATGACAGCCAAGGGCCAAATCCGCCACTGCCTGACGTAGAGGGTATCGAAACACAGCCATGCCCGTTACTTTATGTATCGTTTATGGCTGCTTTCATGCTGTAACGATGGAGTTGCAAAGCCTAAAGTACTCACTACTTTAGAGAGAAAGTTTGCCCTGTCTTGGAGCAAACCTAACTCTCTTGAGCAAGCATCAAGCTCAGCTGGAGAGCTTGTTACAGAATCGAATTCTGAGGCCTCCCCGTGATAGTCTGACTGAGTGGGTCTGGACAGCAGTCGGAATCTGCATTTTCACAAGCTGGAAGAAGGTGGTAAACCTTCTGAGAAACTCGACAGGCTTAAGAGATGCCTTTAAAATGTTTAATATTAAAAGCCAATTACCATAATATTAAAGAGTGACTTTCCTTTTTGAAGTAAGGAAAGACTCAAAGCCTGAACTTGCTGGGCTATTTCCAAATTAAAATTTTCTAGGGCTGTAAAGTGCAAAGGCCAAAAAACACCTGTTCAATCTTTTAAGCTTACCTGTGCTTTGCAAAGATTAATCATTTCCACTAAAGTTTGCTCAGCCATGCTCTCTAATTATTAGCAAGGCGCTGTTCTCAGGCAGGGGAGACCATTTCTGTTTCCATAACAACTTGGTTCAGCCTTCAGTGCAAAAAAAAAAAAAAAAAAAAAAAAACCCACTTGCAGAAAGAGGTGAGCAGCCAGCCAGGCTCTGTGTGTGTCAGCCAGAAAAAATAGCCTTGCGGTAACTCACGACCCTCCACAGCACATTAGCAACCCTTCTGAAACACCTTTTAATCCCAAGATTGCATTATTATTACATTTCCTTGTGATGGGCTATTTAAATACTAATTGTTGCCCGAAATCATGGATAAGACTAATAATATAAGGCAATCATGTGCACTTTAGGACAGAGAATGATGCAATTTTTTTCCCCAAAGGACAAAGAGGGGAGAACCCAAAGCTGTTCACAGGATGTTAAATACAAAAAGAGTTCCAAAGTCAAATAAGTTGGAGAAATCCTGGTTAAATAAATTAAACAGCTTTCTCTGCTGAGAGACTTCATAGAGCCTTTATTTTGCTACTATGCTTCCTGACTCTCCCCGGATTGGGGGGGGGGGGGGCTTCATTTCCAGTCCTAAACTTCTTTAGCCCCAGAGTTGTCCCTTTTTTGCACAGAACTGTAACTGTCATTCCATAACCCTGCCCTCGTACCCTACAGTAATCGGATCTGTTTCTCCAGGACTTCCAGTTAAAACTGGGACAGTTGCAGCAAACCGAGACAGCCACCCCACTGTGCCCTCAGACACTGAGAGACTTTCCTCAGAACCGCTGCCACCTGGACGAGAGTTAGTTGAGTGCGGCCTTCCTGGAGAGAGGGCAGGGAACAGATCCATTCCTTTTTGTAACCCCAACACCTACCAAAATGCTTAGAATGAGAAATGTGCTCCATGGGCATGTCTTGAATAAACCTATTAATGAAACAGAAAACAGAGACTCCTTTTAAACAAGGCTCATTCCCCCTATTCATTCAATACTACTAGGTTGAGCCATATGAAATCACCATTTTTATAGGCCAAAAATAGTCAAATATTGGGAATGTCAAGTTTCAACCTAATGTGCGTACTTTTACTCTAGAAGCGAGGCTTTCACGTGCAAAATATATAAAGTTTGTAGCCACTTTCTCCACCTACATACTCACCGTTAGGTACTAAGCCCACAGTTAAATGCCAAAAGCTTTGCCCAACTGGGTTTACATCCCCTTAACCAACATTTAAAGGGCCATACAGACAGTGAGACCACCCTTTATTATACCAAGGATGGAGAGGGGGTCAACGTTCAAAGTCCAAAAAGGAAAATCCCATGACAGTGCCACATCCCAGTGCTGCTGTGCGTAGGACCACGGCCTGCCGAAGACTACACATCAAAGGCTCAACGGAAAACAAGCAAAGGGCCTGATTTGAATAACATGTCTTCTGCCAAATCAAATGCACACCTTTCAACGAGGATTTACACTGGCGGCCCAGGGAGGGTAGACAGCATCACTGCATCTGGAAGCGTGGAGGCAGAGAATGCCTGAAGAGAGGCACTGGGAGCAGAATCGCTGGATCACCTTGCTGTGCAAAGGCCTGGGGGCAGTGGGAATGTTTGATGGACCAGTGGTGCTTTCTCAAAAGAGGGATCATTTATGGAAGCAAGAGGGAGCTTTCTCATGGACTGACCGCTTAGAGGATATGGGAGAGGAGGAAGGAGCCTCTCTGGACTCTGGTTGAGGAAGGAAGAACACCCAACAACGGGCAGAAATGAGTGTTAGACCTGCAAACAGACAAGGAGAACAGAAGAGAGAGGGAGAAGGACAGAAAGAGAGAAGGAAGAATAGACAGATGCATAGGGAGAGACACGAGCAAGGATTTCAGCCTAGAATAACTCAAATTTTAATGGAAAGACTCATGGAAGTAACATGTCTTTTCTTCAACAGCCAATGACCACGCTGGCTAAACATTCTGAAGTTCAGAGAAAGGGTTGCGCTCCTCCAACTCTGGCTGGCAGCCCGCACGTGTTCAGCCTTCGGGCTGCTGGTGAGTCCACGTTACCTAATCATTTGTGCTTCTAAGTGCCAAGAGACACCTGAGTTTCCTTAATTCAACTTCATTTTAGATGATCATTTCTTCGATAGTTGTGGACGTAAAACATTTCACATCTAGAATGTGGGTGTTGGGGAGCAAATTTTGCCACCCCAAAATATGCCTGCTTGGCATATTAATTATTTTAGGTGGTTATTTTTAAGAAACTACAGACACAAGAGAAGAAGTTACCCTTTTGTAAGAGACGATTACAGAATTCAGAAAAGCCCTCAAGTAGTAACTTCACTCAACATTTAGCTTTTCCCAAGAAATGGTATCATCTTTAAAAAGTAAACAAAAGGCTCCTAAAACCGTTCCACAAACATGCCTAAAATTGAGACTCCTCCAAGCTCCAGCCTGTAAGGTCCTTTAAGCTTCTTGGTCCACACCCCTTCCCTCTCCCCCCAGCCACACTGTCAGATCACCTGTCCAAAGTCTTTCCACCAGTACATAGAGTCTCTGATTACTTTGTCTAAGGTTTTCATAAAATTACTCCATCTATCTTTTTTTAAATTTAATTTTAAATTAAAGCCTACAGAAAGACTGAAATCTATTGGTATAGCAAAAATTATAAAATCTACTCATCTTTCCAGCTGAGTTCAAGTTTGACAAAACTTTGGTTTCTTAAGTAGAAGAGAAGCTTTAAAATGTACACTTGCCAGAGTTTATATAAAAAGCTTTTACTGAACAAAATTGATTCCAATAGGAGAAAGGTTTACTCACTGATCTGCCCTTGGGCAATACTGGTGAACAGCAACAAAGAGGGAAGGGAGGGACATTCCTTGACTCTCTCAGAGCAAAAATATCAATACAGAAGAAGTCCACAGTAGCAATATTCTGAAATTCCAAACTGCCCCCAAATTTGGTCATTAAGACTTATCTTAATAAGGAATATTTTAACTGTGTTTTTTATCATGTTGTTTAATTTTTCATTGTGATTTGAATTTTATTCATAATTTATTTTGTATTAGGAATCAGAAAACTTCTCCTAATGGGTACAATGTGAAAACCTCTATGTGAAGGGCAGGCTGTCCAGGTCCCCTTCTCACTGGGTCTCTAGCAAAACCTGTGGCTATCCCCAGACCACCTTCTTCCCCTACTTCTTACCTGGATAGCTCATTCTCATCATTCCAATCTTGGCCAAATTATTTCCTCCTCAGAGAGAGGTCTTCCTTCACCACCTTATATAAGAAATGCATCCCCCCACAACACACCATCAACACACAAACACACACACACACACACACACACACTCTATCACTATTCCCTATTTCCTTTATTGCATTTGTCACATTTTAATTTTAAAATTTTATTTATTTATTTTCTGTTTCTTCCAATAGACCGTAAGCTCCTTGAGGGCACGTGTCCACTACATAGTAAAAGTACAATAATAAACTGTAAAATAAATGCATGAAAAAGAACCGGAAATGAGAGACCACGGCCCACTGAGCAAAATGTAACTTGGTTCCTGATCCCTTTTCACAGACCATGAGGCATAATTTTCCATCTTTAGAGTCTAGAAAAAAGCTCTATATCCTAAAAATAAACCTGCTTTATTCGAGCTGGGCACATCCAGGGCCTTGGCCCCAGGAGAGCTCCCCCAACCCCCTCACACAGGCTGCTGTTCTCTTTACAGGTTTAGGATCAGACACTATGTTTCAGTCTTGATACTTCTGCTGAAATTTGAAGAACTGTGTCTTCGTTTGTTTTGTTTTTTAGCTTTTCAGTTTTGTGTTTTTAAGACCAGTGACACTTAGGGGCTCTCTTCCCACAACGCACTAACAGCTTATGACCCATCTCCTAGAATAGGCAACTTCCCCTCTGCTGGTTTTGAAGCATACTCCTGATCGTATTCCTGATGGTCCTGAAATGTCTGTTTCTTTTCTTTTTTTTAAGATTTATTTATTTGTCAGAGAGAGAGAGCACACAAGCAGGGGGAGCGGCAGGAAGAGGGAGAGGGAGAGCAGGCCCCCGTCTGAGCAGGGAACGAACCCCATGTGGGACTCGATCCCAGGACCCTGGGATCATGACCTGAGCCGAAGGCAGACACTTAACTGACTGAGCCACCCAGGCGTCCCGAAATGTCTGTTTCAATCTAAGTCTTGGACATGACACAATATACACCAAAACTGAATGAGAATTTCAGGCCTGTGCGCTGAAGACCATCCTGGCAAGGCAGGGACTCTTCAGAATCAAGCCCCAGGGAAGCATCCATCAGGCTTCCTGACACTGAACATTAAAGTAGGTAAGGCCCCCAAGTCTGCTCTGCTGAGCCTCGGGACTCTGCAGAGTGCTGGCCCCGGCCACCAGATGGGGCCTTTCCTTCATTTCTCATTTGCATCGATTCGTGAACTCCAGAGAGTCAACCATCATACTCTAGAAGTATGGCCTTGGCCAGGTGCTCCTGGGTCAGCCACAGTAACACGGGCAGGAATGCTGAGAAGGCTGCAGACCTTGGCAAGTATGTCTGGAATTTCATTCTGATTGTACATAGAATTAAGCCAGCCTTCATGAAGTGGCTTCTCAGCACCCACAGCACTGTGGGAGGTGAGCATCCTTGCATTCCAAATCTGGGCTCTCCACTTAAAGCTGCAAACAACTTCCACCCCAAAACACCCTAACGTGTTCAACATCACCTCTAGATTATTCACTGATCTTCTCATTTTATAAGATAAGTACCCCAATCAGGAAGAAAGTTCAAAAGATATTTTTGCATGAATTAATAAAACAAAATATACTCACCATTATGCAAATGTGAAATAATGTCAGCAGAAGTGAATAAAAGTTACAAACTCATTCATTCCACAAGGCTTTATGGAGAACCTGCATGTCCCAGATTCTGTGCAGGAGGCTCCCACTGACCTCGTTTTCACCACTTGCTTTAATTCTTCCCCTTCTCAAGACCTGTTCTTTCAATCACTGGGAGTCAAATAGAACAGTCTTGCATTTGCTCTAGTGAAGGGCTCACGAACAAGCAAAATATAGGAAAGGAGAGAAAGAGAAATGTACATTAAAAAAATTAAAAAGAAGTGAATAAAAGGGATTAGAGTAAAATGAGAAGAGGGTGGACTGAAGCAGAGGGTCCTAGGGAAAAAGAGGAAGACAAAAGACTGCCAGACAGAGAAAGAACGTGAGAGCCCAGGAAAATCTACAAACCCGGTCCTCATCCTCTAATTAGGCAAAATGTGAGCAAATTGTTCAGAGTGTCAAGGGAATCCTTTAAGGTCCTCTGCTCCAACACCCTCCCCAGACTGCCTCACCCCAACACCTGAAGCCTCCTATAACAGACACAACCAAATGGGCTTCCATTCCGGCTTCTGCCCGAGCCCCTCCAGTGAGAGACCCTCACTCTCCCACCAGGCAGCTCTGCCAGCCTACCTATACGGAGCATCCATTCCCCACCGCCAGAGGAAAGTGGTGAACAAGATGAGCTCAAGGGCCCATCCCTTGCCTCCCACACTCTCTGATTCTAAAGGTTGGCTCTGCACTTAATCAATCCTTTACTGAAAACATTCAAATGTGGGCCAGCTATGTGCCTGGTCTGGAAACATCAAAACACTGTCAGAGAGCTTACCCCCTGGGTGGGGAACACAGCTGTCTCAATAACTAAAGGGATGATGGAATAACTCCACATAAGAGAGAAGAAAGTGTAAGACAGGAACCAGCACGTAATGTGTAAGTAGAAATGTTCGTTCTATAGAGGGAATGAGAGAAAATCCCCCCTAGACCAAAGACTGAATCACAATATTTTCCCCCCAAACCTTTCTTACTAGGTAAGTAGTAATCCAGGTCATAACTCATAAAATCTTCCACCAAATGTTAACTTTCATCAGGATATCTTTGATAGGAGGAATGACCTAAAATCTATCATCAGTCAAATGTAAATAAAAATGTCAGAATTTTTCAGACCATTAAGTCAGCAATCTTCATCTCTCTGCACTAAAGAGATGTTCAGAATATTGTCAAAGAAAGTCTCATAAAAACTCATTAAAAATGTTCCAAAAGGTTCATAAAATTATCTGGTAAATGCAACAAACTCTTCAAAATTCATCTTCTATAAATTAAGCACCACAGAGGCATAACTGGAGATGCTTGTGATGAAAGGTACCAGGGAAGAAAGGACAACCTTCCCCCAAATTACCAAATTTAAATAATTTAATTAGATGAACATCCAGGGATAAAATAAAAATAAAAAGGAGCAACAAACTCCCATACCTCGAAATTAATGGCACTCTCTGTATTCTTCTGCCACATATTCAATTAATAAAGGGCTCTGGACAGTAGGGTAATTTTCTTCTGTATTCACAGGATTTCAAGGTGAGCAGCTAATAACTTGCAGTAAGTTGCTTGCTTAAGATTAATGGTATGCAGCAAGAAGCATTATAATTTAGGACTGTCACCCTCAGGAGAATAAATGGGCAAAGGGACATGATGGACTCAAGCTGCCAATGGTCCTCAAGACCACAAAGCACCAGCTGGAAAAGAAAAGTCCACCACGATCAAATTTCCAGCCTTGAACTTCCTGTTTGAAATGTGGAGACAGTCTGAAAGGAAACACGGCCAGCCGCACTGGGATCCACACTGCAAATTTCAAGGGTTTGCACAAAGCCCCTGCCCATCTCGATGATTCTTGGCAAACAGGGCAAGAAGGACTTCAGCAACTAGGCTGCGGTCTGTGTGCCTGGGCTCCTCTCTTTAACTGAAAGCACTCAAGACACCTCTCTCTCTCTCTCTCTCTCTCTCTGCGGTTCCTTTTTCTGAGCTGCATACTTCAAGTTACACCACTAGAGGTCAAATGTATTTTTGGTGATCACACAGTCACCTCTCCACTGTCCCAGGAGGACATCATATATCAATTACCAAGAATGTGACTAGGGGACAAAGAGGCGTCCTCAGAACAAAATCTGGTTTGTGTTTTCATTTGTTGGAAACCCCTTCCTTCGTCTATCCATGGGGGCCCAGAAGCTTCTGAGTCAGAGAAAATGAATCTGTCTCAGAATCCCAAGAGCAGACGGCACCCATGAACTCTTCCTCATCTAACTGCCCTAGTAGACCCCCCCTTTGCCTCCCACACAGGATGTCGGACAGAACTGAAGTTCAGGATGAGTGCGCTCGGTTAGCACTTCTCAAGGGGCAGTACCATCACCCACTCCAGGGGATAAGTAGACATATTTGGTGGGGGCTGCTATTTTGGGATGTAACAGTACAGGGAAGCAAGTGGCATTTAGTGCGAACACAGAACCAATTACTCTCCCTCCTCAAATGCCATTAAAGTTTCCATTAAAAAAGACTGATCATTCATCTTGTTTGACACAAAAGAAAGAGACGATTCAGAGAAGTGAAGCGCCTTGCCCTAGTTCAGCCAGCTAGTTAAGAGGCAGAGTTGGGACTAACATTCAGGTGTTCTGGCTTCTTCTTCCTACTCTACCACCAAGAAAGGTGGACGCAGCAGTAACAGAGGTGATGGGTATTATTGACTGAGACATTACCAGAGTCCTGGGTTAAGTGCTTTGCACGCTTTACTTCATTGAATCTGTACAAGGTTCCTGAGAGGGGAATCTAAGTCACAGAGAGGGTAACTAACTTATTAGAGGCCACAGAACCTGGAAGTGGCAAACTGGGCACCACTGTCTACACCACACAAGAGGAATTATCAGGAGGGGTTGAGAATACACCCAGCCATCCTTCCCCTCACCACAAATTGCCCACCTCCTAAGGCCTTTGGGAAATGCAAGGACTGGAAGGTTACCATATATTCCCTTCCTGAACTTTAAAATGATTTGAAAACTGAATCCAGAGGAGGAAAAAGCCCCTTCAGAGGCTTAGGAGCTGACTGGACAAAGGTCAAGTACACAAATCTCAATGGAACATGCAGAGCCAAGGAAGCAAAATGACAAAATTCCAATCGTATCTCCAGGAGCAGGAGAATGTGGTAGAAAGCCCAGTCCTGGGATGAGCTCCAACTGCTTTCTTGGTGTGTTAATCCATGGCCATGGCAGGGAGCTGTTTGTTCTACACGTCAGTAGTGCGGAGGTATTCCTAAGATTGAGACTTGCAGCTTTAATGCATGTGGAATCAGGATGCCCACCAGACAGACATGTACGGCTCCCGGAGAGACGAAGGAAGAGGAAGGGCAGGGGATACTCAGATCTTGGCTAATTCCCCTAATATAGAGAGCAGGTAACACAAAGCCATCCTTCTCATCCAGGAACCTTTGCTAATGTTGGTCCCTCTGTCTATCCCCTATTCCTGTCTCCACAGCATCTCCTCCTCACTTGGCTAACTCCTACTCAATGTTGAGTCTCAGTCAAGGGGTCACCTCCTGCCCTGACATCTGATCGGATTAGGCACACCACTGGGTGCTGCCATAATCCTCTGTGCTGACCTTTAGCCAGGAACCAACCACACTATACCGAAATTGACTGTTCACTAGTCTTTTCCCCAGCTAGACCATGTGGTCTGTGTGGGAAGGGGCTGAGCACCTTCTGCAGCATCTGACCATGCCCGACATGCCGGCAATATAGATCCATTGACACCACCTCTTCCTGCAGATCTCTGCTCACCTGTCACTCCAGGAACTACAGTACCACACTCTACCCTATCTAGCTCTCATTTCAACAGCATTGTTACATTTGTTTCTCCAGGGGATCTTCTGAAACAGCAAGATGTCATTACCCACTCAAAGCCTCCAATGACTTAGGTAAATTGTGTTGTTTGTTCGTAACTGATTTTTACCCCTCCCTCTGGGAGGATTGTCACTCCCATCCCACTGATGTCAGGCTTGACTATATGACTTCCTTTGGCCAATGAAATGTGAATGGAAGTGGCATGCCTACGTCAAAGCAAGAGATTTACGAGCTATCACAGATTCCACCACTGCTCTCTCCTTCTGCCACCAGGAGAGCACTCTCCCAGAAAAAGATGACTTCCTCAGCTTGGATCCTGGGATGAAGAGGATGTGGAGCAGAGCTGCAGTTGACCCATGAAGGTCAGTAACCATAACGGTCTTGGTTAAATGTTTGAAAAGTAACTACAGCCAATCCCTAAGGCTTCCCTAAGATTTTCCTTCACAGAACTTGTCACAATTAGGTGTTGTCTAGGTCACTGAGATTTGGTTGTTACTGCAGCATAACCCAGCAAAACCTGACTGTTACAAGTTCCCACTGCTGTCAGTGACAAATCCAAAGTCATCACCACAGCCCAGCCCCACAACATCTGACCCTTGACTGTTTCTCCAATGAGAAACTCTTGCCCTTGCCCATTCTTCAAACACATCAACAGTATTTCTGCCTCTGGACCTTGTACTTGTTCTTCCCTTGGCCTAGAAAAGGCTCAGTAAGGCCTTCTCTAATAGCCCTATCTAACACAGCACCTCCCACTGTCCCCTGTCCCTTTACCCAATTTAGTTTTCTTTATTTCACTTAATCACTACATGACATTACATTATATATTAAATTTAACTATTTCTTACCAGTTTCTACCATCAGCAGTTCCACTCCAGTGTCAGAGAGTACATCCATCTTATTTATCTCTGAATCCCCATCACTTAGCACAGAACCTGGCACACTGTAGGTACTCAATAAGTATTTGTTGAATAATTCAATGCCTGGCTGCCTTCCCACTAGGTTATAGGCTCCATGAGGCCAACACCTGGGCCCTTCTGAGACACACTGCATGTTCCAAAGATGGCTACGACAATATTTCCCATCCCACATGTTCTTTTAAAAATCTTACCACTCCTTCATCTTGAATGTGGGTAGACTTTTACTGAGTCAACCAATGTGGCAGAAGTGAAGCCAACTCATGCCAACCAAGACTTTTCAAATGAGGTCCTAAGGTGCCATTCACTTCTTGTTCTTTTGGAGCTCTACTTTCACATTATGAGGAAGTCCAAACCATCCTACGCAGAGATCACATGGACAGGCACACGCAGGGCTCCCAGAAGCCAGCTGAGGTGCTGGTATTAACACATGAGTGAAGCTGACTCCAGAAAACTCCAACCCCCCGCCACCGAGTCATCCCCAGTCTTCAAGTCTTCCCAGATGAGGTCCCAGCAAAAAACAAGCCACCCTGCTGTGTTCAAATTCCTTACCCCAGAATCCATGAGTACGACAAAATGGTGTTTTGCACCACGAAGTTTTGGGGTATGTTGTCACTCAGCAATAGCAATTGAAACATCTCCATGCCCAGCCCATGACCCAAAACCAGCATACAGTAGACACACAATAAATATCCCTGAGTGGAAGACAGCTCTGGCTCAGTGTCTTTGCCTCCAGATTGAGGCTAAATTCCATCCTTTGCCTGTCTCCAACAAGTGCTGGGGAAAAGTGCTGTCTGTGATATGAGCCCCTCCAGGACTCCTGGGGCTCCATACACCTCAGAAATGGCCATGACCATGGATCTGAACACAGATTATGAGCCAATGAACCCCTGCACCTGTGGCTGGTAAGGTACAAAAACACACAGTTGCTACTCCCTAAGGAGCAATCATCACTGTCTTAATGTCAGGGAATAACAAGACTCAGAACCCCTAACCAGGCTGGCTTTGGTTCAGCCTTTGCTATGCTTGCTAAAGGAGCCTCTTGTCAAGGTACACAATGGAAACAGGATGGCAGCCTAAGAAAGATGATTTTCATATCATGATATTCTACAGACTGTGTGGCTGCTGCCTCAAAAAGCAACAATCATTTCTCATAAAATGCAAATGGAAGGAAAGACACAAAAGTCTGAACTGTTGTTTAAGGTCCTAGTGCTGAAACTTTGTCATCAGCAGCTTTTTCCTTCCCTCACAAACCCGCACACATGACATTCAGTCCCTAATTCACGTGCTAAAGCATAGGTGCACTGGGAAGTGAGAGACTCAACCTCCAGGGACCCTCGCTGGCATGGGTCCCTCCCAGAAAACCCAGCACTGTGTTCACATGCATATGTTTTTGTCAAGTTAACAAAAAAGATGTTTTAACTTCAACTGGTGAAGACCACTGTCTTCTTTCCACCAACTTGCCCTCTGGAACACGTCTCTTCCTGGCAGGGGGCACTGGCACGGCCAGGGGCTTATAGGGATGCAGCGAAGGGCAAGTGGACTTGAAGACCCCGTGTAGAGGCCTATATAAAGGTCTAGTTTCCATGGATAGTCATTACTGCTTAGTAATTAGTAATATTGTGGCATTCGTACAAAGCTTTGCAGTGTCACCCAAGGGAATAATCTTAACACTCCATGGTACTATCTTCCATACGCTTATCGATCCCTTCACTAAAAAGCAGAGTGTCCATCCTCCAGCACTTGCCAGCAGGTGGCACTTTCCCACCTGTGCCCGGGCTCCCTGGCCTAACCACAGGGCCACCAGATGCCCCACCCACCCACGGCCCTCTATCTACACTGCACTCGCCTGCTGGACTTGGCCTTTGCACACATTCTTCCTTCAGCTGAAGTGGTCTCATCCAATCACATTTCTTTGGGCCATTTAATTTCTTATTCCTTTGACACAAAATACTGATCTCATTGAAAAACAGCATAAATCTCATAAAATGCCTGGATGAAATGAGGACACCAATGACAAACTGGTGAATGAGTGTCTTCGATTCAAAGAACATTTAAGATAAGCCACTGCACAGAAAATGTGAAACGCCCTACAGCCTCACAGCTCATGTATGAAAGAGATTTGATAGGGGTTTTCCCAAATTTGACAACAGGCCTAAAAATATACATGACAATACCAGTAACAAGTAGTGAAGCTGAAAGAAGGTTTGCTAAACCATCAATAATAAAAGTCTAATTTCCACCATCTGTTCTGGAACTGTAGTTCTCACCCATGCTCTTACCAAAGCCTAATGCCTGTGTCCCGGCGATTCTGATTTCATTGGTCTAGGGAGCAACCTGGGCTTCGGGATTCTTATTAGTTCCCAAATTATTCTACCGGGCATCCCATGTAAAGAACCCCTGCCAAAAAGAATGAATCACTTTTCCATTCTCTCTGTAGAAAACGATATTACAAAGTCATCATCACATGAATAACATGCTAATCATCGAGCATTTCCCCAAAAACTGTAAGATTATGGAGCATGCCAGGCAATTAATTAAAATAATAAGAGTCATAAGAATAATTGTGTGTTATTTTCTGGGTTTTGTTATGTTGGTGGTATGTTTGTTACACAGACGACACTTTTAACTTTTAAATTAAATAAAATGCTGTGACTTCTTTTCTATTCATCGCTTTGTGTTCTTTTCCATCAAGTATACTCCCCAAACTGTATACGCTTGAGTCCTCCCCTGGGAAAGGGGCAATTTCCATGTGTGTTGTTTTTCAAAACGGGTAGATTCCATTAGCCAAGTAAGACAAAGAACTCACTGGGTAACAAACCCAAACTAGTCCCAAAAGGATCAGAAATAAAATCAACATTTATCAGCATCAGGCCAGTGAGAATGTGAGGATTCTGTCGTGTCTGCCTCCAAGCCCAGCACAAGCCTGTTCCAGGAGAGGCACGTGCGAGAAATGTATTAAATCTGTTTTATTTATTTACGTATTTTTTTCACTTACCTCCTCCTCTACTACTGGATATATTATAACTATGCAAAATATAATTTTCATGACTTTGAAATTTAAAAAGTCTCTTTTATTTAAACCACATCCCTTATTCCACAGTCATTAAAAGGGACCGTTAAGAAGAGTGTATAAGAACACTGAGAATGGGGTGTCCGGGTAGCTCAGTCGGTTAAGTGTCCGACTCTTGATTTTGGCTCAGGTCACAATCTTGGGTTGTGGGATCAAGCCCTACATCGGGGCTCAGCACTCTCAAGCAGGGGAGGGGCAGAGGGAGAGGGAGAGAACCTCAAGCAGACTCCCTGCTGAGTCCCCTCTTTCTCTCTCTAAAATAAATAAGTAAATCTTACAGATTACTTATTTACTCAAAAAACTAACCCTGAGAATGATATCATGTTCATGAGAAAGGAGACAAGATTGTACATATCAAATGATTGCACCCAAGTTAAAAAAAAAAAAAAATCTGCACAGGGCAAGGAAAAAAGTATAGAAAGAAAAAAGGACATGTTAATAGTGGTGATGTTTGAATATAAAATTGTGGATTATTTTTTTCTCTATTTCCAAATTATCCAGATTTTCATGAGCATTTGTGTGCTAGTGTGAGGATGACCCAACGAGCCAGGACTCCGTACAGGCAGACAGGGACAGTTTGAAGAGGACTTGGTTCAGAGGGATGATTGGAAAGGGAGAGGTTGACAGAGCCTCTAAGACCGTCTGAAACCCTGCGGCGGCTGTGCTGGCTCGTCGGACATGTGATTCCTACAGGCTTTTCCCTGGAAGTAACACACATCATCTCCACTCATATTCCACTGGCCACAAGCAAGTTACACGGCCACACTTAGCTTCAGTGGCATGGGAAGAGCGATTCATCGTGCACCCAGAGGAAGGACACACGGAGTATTTGTCAGCATCACTAATGACCGTCACAGGGGGAGGACCCAGAAGGCCTATTTCTTTCACGTTCATGCAAATGAGTGATTCTGACCGAGGCTTCAAGCAGCACAAATTCCAGAGGTTTTTGCTGGGTTAACCCATGCAAAATATTTCCACAAGAGGAAGCACCCTCTCTCCACTACCGCAAAGGACATAGAAGCAAGCACAGCAGGTGGGACCTCGATCAAACCCTCAAAAAAAAAAAAAAAAAATGAGGGTAAAACCACCACTAACCCTAGAAAACTGAGCACTGCCATCTGATTCCAAGAAGCCAATACAGCTGCCACACTCTTGTTATTCAAGAGATTAGATTTTATGCAAAAAGGAAAAGTCCGTTTACCCTGGAAAGAAGCTATATCACATGATTCTGCCTAGGAAGGGCTGGATGCAGAGAGGCCCCCACACACTGTTCTGAAAGCTCAGATGAGCTCCTTCTTTCCTGGCAAGTGGTGGACTCCGTATATTGTTCAAAGACAGAACCAATACTGAAAACGTATTCAAGCTGGTCTGCAACAAAATTTCCACAGAAGGCATCTGAAATAAAATAGCTCACAAAGGGAGCTAAATTAGCAAGTATGGGATCTTTGTCCTGCACCCAGGGTGACCCCAGAGCTACCAAAACATACCCCCTAGAGAGGCCAAATAAAAGCCCACAGAAATTGCAAGCCAGGGGGCTCCTAATCCCATCCCGGCCCCTTCCAGGAATCACAAAGCTCTATGGAGCCTGAGATTACAGACAAAAACAGCACAAGAGACAACCTCTGGTGCCTCCAGCATCCTGGAGCCTTGTGCTTCCCACCCTGATGGCAATTTCCTTCCGAAACAGTGCAGCTCCTGTTAAAATTAGTTGTTGCTTCTCCCCTCTCCCCAGAAAACTTCTAAATGTAATGATTACCAGCAAGTTGCTAACTGAAAAGAGCCTTTGCACAGAGAATTTCTCCTTTGTTCTTTCTGTTCCCACTTCAGTCCCCAGCTTCACTCAACACATCCATCATCCCTCACTTAAAGAAGAAATCACCCCAGCACCAGGGCCTTGCAAAGCACTCAGAGAGCTCACTATGGTGAGCACAGAAGTTATCTCTGCCTGTATAACAAGTCACCCCAAAACCTACTGGATTAAAACATAAACATAAAACTGATAATTTCTTGTCTCTCATGATTTTCGTGGGTCAGGAACAGGGGAAGGGCTCAGCTGAGCAGTTCTCATGTGGGGTCTCCCAAGTGGGTGTCATCAGATCTCAGCCAGGGGTGCCCTCACTCGAAAGCTACACAAGGTCAGAGGTTCCACTTTCAATGTGGCTCACGCACCTGGTTAGCAAGTCAATGTTGGCTGTTGGCCAAGGGCTTTAGCTCCCCTCCACTTGGGCCCCACATGGCATGGAGGCTGACTCTCCCAGAGCAAGAGATCCAGGACACCACAGCAGAAACCAAACCTCGGAGGTCACACATCGTCACTTCTGCCAGGAAAGGCCCGCCCTGATTCAGTGTGGGCGAGGCTCGTTTAAGAGAAGAAGATCAGGGAGCAAGGGGGACCATCTTGGAGTCTGGCTCCCAGGGAGTCAGAGAGACTGACCACGAGGCACTACGAGTGCAGCAATATAACTGATGCCCACACACAATCGCCCCAAATTCCAAATGGTGGGAAGTTCTGAGGATTGACCACCTCCCAGGAGTAGCCCTCAACCAATGGCTGGTAGGCACTGGGACACAAATGCCTCTGTTCCCTCACCCTTTGAGATGGATAATTCCACAGTCGGGGGGACTACACTGACTCTCAGCGCCCCCCAGCGAACTACGTTGCAGTGGTGACTGGCCTGATTAAGCACCCTTTACTGTTTGCCTTCACATCCCCTCCTCACTTCCGTACCCCACTAACGGTGTCTCCTGGGTGCATCTTACAAATAAATAAACTATTTGCTCTCCTATCGCTAACTCGGGGACTGCCGCTGGAACCCAACCCAAGGCAACGAGGGCTAAAAAGTTCCTCTATCCATGAGAGCTCTCTTTTAGCTGGGGAGACATCACATATGCACATAAATCAGGATGCACAGCCCCAAAAACAAGCTATAGACTAATATTCGCAATTACGTTCCAAAAGAGAATACGTTGGACAAGATAACATGAAAAGCAGAGGATTTTTAGTTGAGTAACAATAAAAATGACATTCTGTGTATTTTTTAACTATAATAAATAGAAGTTCTGGAATGTATCTATTTCTAAAACAAACAATTTGTTTGAATAAAAATGTGTTCATGTGAAACCTTCGTTTCAGGAAACAGCCCTCCACCTGGATGACCTTCCTCACTCGCCCCTTAGCCCCAGCTCTGGTGCTGGGACCTGCTAACACCTTCTTCCTGCGCGCTGGGCATGAGTGACGACCCAACATGAAATTGCATTCATCCACACCACGAAGCAGTCTTCCTCTTACATCTTGCTTTGAATTCTTTTGTTCAAGTTAAGTAAAAAGAAAGAGGAAGGAAGGAAGGAAGGAAGGAAGGAAGGAAGGAAGGAAGGAAGGAAGGAAGGGAAAGAAACCTCCACATTGTATTCAAGGTTACCTTTAACAAAATATCCACGTCCCCCGCCACTAGACTGAGGCCATGTAATTGGTTCTAAGCCATGGAGTTGAACAGAAGTCCTGTGTATCCCTTTCAAGCCCAGGCAGGTAGAGCCAGGGTGCATCCTCTCTCTCTCTCTTCCTTCCATAGCACCCAGACAGGCCATGAGGCGTTCTGGTAGAGCCAGGACCGAAGCAGCCCACAGGCCTGAGCGGAGATTCGGGGTGGACACTCCCTAGAGGGTCATCTGCTCTCAGCAGGCTTTCTGTACCTCCTAGGTAAGGCTTTGTAGAGTAAGCCATGTGATTCCAACGTATATTTATTATTGCAACACAGCTTAGCATAGCCAGACCAATAAAACCACCTCGCCAAAGGCCCTTCCTAAAAGAGAGAACAGGCCTCAGGCAAAGAGCCTTCAGCAGGCAAAAACAGCCCGCTAGAATTTAATACCATTGTTTTGTGTTCATAGCAGCTACTGGCACCATGGCAGGTGAAAACAGTTTGCTACTTACTAATAGCACTGGTGCAAGGTTTCTATTTAACCAATTTTACTGAAGTTAAAAAACGGAAGTCGATTTATGGGAAAAAAAGGAAATATCAGGAAAAGGCAAGAAACCAAATAACTGAAAGGTAGGGAACGTGGCACTGACCTCACAGAGGGAGAGGGAATCACAGAAGCATGTTCTTTTGTTGACGGCTCTGAGCTGTACATTGGCAAAAAGAGTATGGAGTTTTTAACGTGGCTGTACAGCATCGTGCCACCTGAGCTCAAAATCAGGTTGGACAAAACCTCATTCGGCCGAGCATGACGGGGTAAACTGCGTAAATAAGACCAGAGTGCGGAATTAAAGCAGAGGTGCTTAGAGGTTAATGGCTGTCCTTGGGACAGGCAACCTGGAAGAGAAAAAAAATTAAACAGGCATATTGAGACTAGAGTGGAGGAAATAATAATAATTTGGAGGGGAAAAAATAGTAAGGGGCATTCAAGGCATAGAATGTATATGTACTGCTTTGACAAATATACTAGCAAATAGTCCAATGGTTAAAAATACAGTCCTAAGCCTAAGAACTCTGGATTCAAATCTAACTCCATCACTTGATGTTGGGCGCATTACTTTTCCTCCCCGAGCTCGGTTCTCACCTGTAAAATGGGGGTACTAACAGTACCTCCCTAATCAGGTTATCCAGAGTACCAAATGAGTGATTACATAGAAGTGCTTACTTTAGTGCCTTGCACATAACAAATGCTAGGAAGTACTAGCTATGTATTTCTCCTTTTTAAAAAAAAACCTGATACATAGTAGGACCCTAGTAAAATTTGAATTTGAATAAAAGAAAATAATGATTTAAATGGAAATGGCATTCAAATTAGCTCCTTCGGTTAAAATTTGGGGGGCACCTGGGTGGCTCAGTCAGTTGAGCATCTGACTCTTAATTTGGGTTCAGGTCATGATCTCAGGGTTATGAGATCAAGCCCCACCTCAGGCTCCATGCTCAGGGGAGTCTGCTTGAGAGTCTCCCTCCCCTTCTTCCTCTGTCCCCATGCACCATGCACACCCTCTCTCTTGCTCTCCCTCAAATTAATTAATAAATTTTTAAAAAGAGCAATTTTGTGCATCATTCTAGAGATTTAAAATACACACACACACACACCTCCAAACAATCTTATGCTGGTACAAATCCCCATATTTTGCAGCTAAAAAGCTGGAACTAGGTCTAAAATTCAGTATTTGATTCTAATCCACCACATTACTTAGCCTCTGATTCTTCACTGGCTAAACGTCCATGCTACCCAATACAGAGGATCCGAAAGGATTTTAGATTGCATTTCACTTTATGGTTAGGCATGCACCAGCCAAGTGCCAGCCAAAAAGGTTAAGGCTTTTCCTACACAAGTTCTTCAGGCTGCAAGTGGCAATCCAATAACAGGTAATAAAATGAATTTAGTGGCTTGGAACTACCAGTTTTTAAATAAATGAAATGAAAATATCAATGTAACACACATATAATGAAAAACAATCGCTTCACACACACACACACACACACACACGCACGCACGCACACATTTGCCATGTAACTGTATTTCTTACTGTGGCCAATGTTAAAAAGTTCTAAAGACAGACTACAGCCCCTTTTCTCTCTTCATTAGTCATTATACACATACTCCTTTCCTTAGCATCCATCCAACCAGCCAGCCACTCCCAACGAAACATCCTGAGGTCACATCTGCCTTGTTCCCCATTCCTAAATTACAGCACAAGCATAGTGTGTGATACACAGCACATACTCAATAATGGTGATTAAATAAATGAGATTTAGGGGCATCTGGGTGGCACAGTGGTTAAGCGTCTGCCTTCGGCTCAGGGCGTGATCCCGGCGTTGTGGGATCGAGCCCCACATCAGGCTCCTCTGCTATGAGCCTGCTTCTTCCTCTCCCACTCCCCCTGCTAGTGTTCCCTCTCTCGCTGGCTGTCTCTATCTCTGTCAAATAAATAAATAAAATCTTAAAAAATAAATAAATAAATAAATGAGATTTAATTGATTTCACAAGACCCACAAGACCTACAGTCCACCCATTTCTCAGTGAGCATATTTATTTGGACTCCAAAGGAAATTTCTGTGTATACTTCCCCTTTGCTGTTTCCTTTCAGTGTTTTCAACTAAGGGATTCAGGTGGGCTGCTGACACGGTGTTGTGGCTCTCTCGAGTGCAGAGTCAGTATTCACATCTGTGATCCTAACCTTCCCCCAGTGAACGCTGACCTCTTTTTACAGATGTGATCGCTGAGGCCCAGAGTAGTGACTGAAACTGCTCAGGGTCACAGAGCCACCACATGTCCCTATAACCCAATATGCTACATCCTGCACGGTCTATGGGTATTCAACACAGAGGAACCTCCCTGTCTTCTCCTCCAAAAGGGGACTGGGGTCTCAATGGGCCTGTGGCCCATTTATATCGCACAATGAGCTCATGAGGAAACTGCGTGTAATGAAGCTCTCCCAAGACCCCGGATTCCTCACCACATCCCTAGGGTCTACCTAAGTGAGTCCAACTTTAATGAAAGCTCCTTCCCATAGGACATCTTTGCTGCACTGGCCGTTCAGGGAACAGAAACTGCCCCAACCATCTGCAATAAATAAGCACGAAGTCACACACCCACACTTTTGTTTTCCTCATACTTAGATAAAAATGCTTCAAGTATTAAAAAGATCAATCACATACGGTAAAAATATCTATAAATGTCTCTTTAAAATACTTTCCCATGTGTTTCTGTTCTATAAACACTATTAAAAATTAAGAAGGGAAGATGGGACAATGACTTTCTGAGGTTTCATTTTGCCTTTGTCTCTCCCCTCTCTTGGGCCTTGAGGGATTCACATCTCCCTCAGTTTATCCATCTCCCAACCATGGTTCCCTGGCCCACCGTGTAGCCAAATAACCAACTCCTGAGAAGCACTGATTTATTCCTTAAAAAATATTGGAGGCACCTACCAGATGCTAGATCGTGTGAGATTTGAGTTCATCTGCCTTTCTTCAATGAAGGTTTTGAAACGAAGTCGAACTCTCCTATGGATTTTTTTAAGTGAGCACCACTTAAAAGTCCCACTGAATAAGAGGATCCACCAGTAGAAATGTTTTTAAAGAAACAGACGTAAGCTCAATGGCCAAAACATCCCAGGTGTGGCACTTGGTATAAACTCAGCCTCAGAACAGCAACCCCTCTCCTGAGATGAGACTGTTCCTTTGAATATCATTTGCTTCAAGGATGGAATATTAACCACTGTAGGTTGGTGCCAGGCCATGTGGGGGACAGGGGCAAAGCAGAGGGGCCCCGCCCTCTGGGAGCTCAGTGTCCTGAAAGAGATGCCAAGGGCAGAAATAGCCAAACATAAGTCAACCGTGAATCAATGCTTCAAAGTGCTCGTGACAGTGGTGTAGATGGGTCCTGCAGAACCACAGTGGTATAAACACACTTCCAATTCTAACCCCTTCAAGGAGCCCAGTAAAGGTTTCATAGAGAAGGTAACATTGGAGCAGAGCCTACAAAGAAGCCAGGAATATTAATAACTCTGAGCAGGTTTGCCAGGGAACAGGATAGGTGACAACAAGCAGAAGGGAAAGTATATAACCTTTTAGGGAGAAAGGGTTTCTTCCTAGGGATAGGAATGGGGGCGAGGAGGTAAAGGCAGAGGGACGGAGGTGGAGTTCAGAAAAGAAGGCTATGAGTAGGGCTGCGTGTGGCCCCCTGACTACAGAAACAGCTGAAGGAACAGACAGCACATCCTAGATCACAGAAGAATGCATATGCCAGGCGCTGGGGCCAAGCATGTTCCTGGTCCCTGGACCGGTCATTCTCTCAGCATTGCCTCAACAAAACATTCCTCTTCATGGGTGTCACACTGCCCCTCAGGACCTTGCTCAACCCTGGCAAAGTAAGTGGATATATCAACTTGGGTAGGGAAACAGAACAACTGCCCAAGAGAAGGGCCAAGAATTCCAAGGCCCCTGAGAATACAAGAACACAAAATTGTTTGAAGGAGCTATTTGTGTTCAAAACTTCATTCAGCCATCCCTCCCTCCTTCCATTCACTCACTCACTCATCCATCCATCCATCCATCCGTCCATCTACCCATCCATCCCTCCCTTCACCTATGTATCCCTCCCTTCATCCATCCGCCTTCCCAATCATCCATCTACCCATCCATCCATCTAGCCCTTCACCCAACCATCCATCCATTCATCCATCCTCCCTTCCTTCCTCTCCTCTTCATCCACCCGCCCCTCCACTCATGTATCCCTCCCTCCTCCATCTCTCCTTCCCTCTCTCCACCCATCCACCCATTCACTCATCCCTCTCTCTCTCCCTTCCTCCCTTCCCCCATCCACTTATCCATCATATATTAAGCACCAATTATGCAGCTACTTCAAGAGCTTTATCATCTTAGAATACTCTCCAATTCTGGCTGAATTATAATTATCACTTAATTTATTCCTCTGTAATATTTTTGTTTTAATGTATGACTCATGCTTCTCCCAGAGTAATGTGACAATAAGCTCTACCATATAAGGGAACTAAGTTATAGTAATTATGATAGTAGAAAAAATAATGATGTTGCCATTTGCTGAGAATGTACCTTGTCCCAGATGATCTGGTGAACCCTCATAATGGCTCCCAGAGACATCAGATACATCCCCAGCTTAGACACCATGGGCACGCTGTGTTGAAGAAGCAAGGCCAGAATGGAGTGCCCAGGCCTCTCCAGCCCCTGCCCATGTTCTCAGCAGAGGGAAGGGAGCTGGGCAGGATTCCTATTCTCCTCCTGCCCCTAGAATAAGGCTATCCCATCTGCCTTCTTTTTCACTCTATTTTTCCTTTAAAATTCTCAAAGCATTTCCCAGAAAGCTTAGGCCTTTAACACTTAAAGTAAAAACTGAGAGGGGGAAACTAGACACTAGAAAATGACAAATTCAGTTGCCAACGGGCAAGCTGCATCTTAACTCACTGACGTCTTCGGGAATTTTTCAGGTTTTTGGTTTTTGGTTTTTTGGGGGTTTTTTCTCCCCAAGGATGACCAGAAATCTTTTCTATTCCTATGGAGGGAAGGAGACCCTCAGAACTGAAGTTCCCCTGAAAAGGTCAAATCTGCGTCTATTCTGTGTATGTTTATGTATCTCCATATGAGACGCACACAATGCTGAGAGGAGGGGAAAGGGAGGTAGGAGGGAGAAGAAAATTCCTTTAGGAACTTCTCCTACATAGTATGTTAATAAAATAATATGAAGTGCGGCACCCATTCGAGAGCCAGACACCAAATCCATCTTCCCCTTAACCAGACTTCTGAGAAACCCAGGGCACCAGCAAGCATACGAGAATGTCCTACGGGCAACCCAAACTCATCATGTCTGGAACGAAACTTGTCATCCTCACCCTACAATCTGCTCCTCTTCCTATGCTCCTTGGTTGGCTCCTGAGACCACCCAACAGTGAAGGCCCTGCCCTAGGCCCCAAGCATCAGAGGGTCTCTCTCTAGCCTTCCCAAAGCCATGTCCTCCCAAAGCAAAAAAGGGTCTAAAGGCCCGAGGGAATGTGCCCATCCAGAACCAACATTCTTCTCCTTTTATACTCAGCTCCACGCACCTGGGATCCTGGAATTCCCTGCCCGAATGCCTTCCCTGAGCCTGCTTCCAGGATCTGTGCGGGTCCCCTCCCCAAGTGGTCCTCCTGAAGGCAGCCACTACCCTAGTGTGCAGCCCTGGGCCCAGGGTAGCCAAGAGGTGCTGGCTGCAGAAAGGGAGTGTGGAGGCAGCACAGATGTTCCAGGTAGGGTGTGCCCACATGTTTCTATGAGACCCCTCACAGGGCCAACGAGACCCAGGAGGGGGTGGGGAGAGAAAGGAGTCAGGCCACAGGCTGGGAGTCTCCATTTTTTGCTCCTTCTCTGAGTCCACAAATGCTAAGGACAGGCCCGGATTCTGCCTCTGAAACATCTCACTGGTGCCCATTCTCCCAGTCCTCATCGTCCTGGTATAAAACCTTCATCACCAGCCTTCCTGGCTCTCCCCAGGCCTCCCCATGTCTTCTTATGACCTATACTAGCTGGTGTGAGGTTGTCTTAAAGTATGAAATGGATTACATCCTGCCCTCATCCTCTACCAGACCCATGGTTAAAGTCTCCTACTTAGCACGGAAAAAAGTGCACCCACTCCCTGGCCTCCTGCCCACCTCGCCATCCCCATCTCCTCTTCTCTGCACCCAGATGCAGGGCTCAGAGAACAGCAGACTCTTTGTCCCGACCCCACCCCACCTCCCTGCAAACACGGCAGCGCCCTGGCTGCCCCCCAGCCTGGATGCAACTTCCATTTGGCAAGCCCATTCCAGCTGCCAAGTCCTTGTTGGCTCAACCATCACTCCCTTTTGGAGACTCCAGGGCCTCGGAGGAAAATTTAATCAGGTGGCTTTTCTCTCTGAGGTTGCCATCTGTACTGGGAGGCATTTCTGACTCTTCCCAAGTCAGACTGTGTGTCTACCTGTCCCACTGCCCTGTGAGCCCCAGTCTGGTCTCTGCCTTCCAGCCCCGTGTGTGGCACACGGAGGGGCAGTGAGAATGGAGGAGACATCTGAGGCCGAGAGCCCCCGGGCACTTCAATGATCATATACTCCATGGAAGCTAAGGGTATAAGAGCATTCCAATCATAACTACTCCTGAAACCTTCAGAAAAGCTCCCCTTGGCTCTCAAGCAGACAGTCAAGCAGGACAATAAAAGCAAACAGTGTTCACTGTGTATCAGATGCCCCAGCATTAACACTGTAACCCTCGCAGAAGTCTGGTAACTATCCCCAGTCCACAGATGAGGAGACGGGAGCACCGAGAGGCTGTGTAACTTGCACAAGATCACACAGAGGCTGGAAGAGTCAGGATCTGACCCAAGTAGTTTGGCTCCAAAGCCTGTTGTGTTTTCTTCTACACAATACCACTGACAGTAGCGGAGAAGAAGAGAGAAGGATCTGTTTTGGTCCTTTCTCTACCAGAGCTTAGTGGGAAGTTCTCCAAGCAAGGGCTCCTGGGATGTGGTTCACCTGCTAATGCTATGTACACCAAATACTAGTTCTTTTTATTTATGAGAGAGAGAGAGAGAGAGAGACCTTGAGCGGAGGGAGGGGCAGAAGGAGAGGGAGAAGCAGACTCCCCACCGAGTGCAGACCCTGATGCAGGGCTCCATCCCAGGACCCTGGGATCATGACCTGAGCTGAAGGCAGACGCTTAACCACTGAGACACCTAGGTGCCCCAACCAAATACTAGTTCTTAAAGAATCAGAGGAGCTAATGATTCCTCTATGCAAAGCACTATGGTGAGTGCCTTAAATTCGTGTTTCTTACTCCTCACAATGACCTCATGACAATGAGGCTACTTCCCCATTTTATAGATGGAGACCCCAAGGCCCTGAAGAGCAAAGCTGCATGCCCCAGGGGCAGAGCCAGCAAACAATGCAGGGGATACTCACAGCTGTTCCCTCTTACCCTGACATCCTGACATCCGCTTTCCACCTTTTCTGGTAGCTGTGCATTGGTTCTCCCAGAAAAGTATGGGTTTGGAATACAGAAAAGACTAATTAGAAATCGAACTCTATTATTAGCATTATTCGCTAAAAAGGGTATATTTTCATTCTTCCCTGAACCTGCAATGCAGGCAAGAAAAGGCCACGAGTGACGAGTGATGCTGAGCTTTGCCTGAGGCCGGGCCTGGGACAGTGGGTCCCCAGAGCTAGGAGGAGCCTGAGCTCCATCCAAGGCTACCCAGAGCCCAGCTGCAGCCTCGGCATCTGACTCTTGCTGCCACCCTGTGACCAACTACAGCAATCACAGGCGGGGAGCACAGTGGACCAGATGGGTCAGGGACATAGGGGGGGCTCAGCGTCTCCCCCTATAGATCCCAGCTGTGGGTGGGAAAGCCACATGGCCAAGCTGGGTATGGGGACCAAGGAAGACAAGAAAGCCACGGGCCCCAAGGAAGGCCTAGCCTCCTCTGGGCTCGAGTCCTTCTGAGGGGTGATGTCCCAAGGCTCCAGGGCCTGTTTCTGGGTGCACAGCCAGCCACCAATCACCGAGACCTTGGAGACCCAATGACCCTGCTCCTGCCTGTCCTGTGGCGGAGGGAGAAGGCCCCCATCGGTATCACAGGAGGTGACGGGTGCAGAGAATGCACCTCCGACTGGGCCCATACCTTTCTGGAAGCTGAGCTCTCCTGCCACACTCTCTCCTAAATGTACTCTGAGATGTAGACTTATTTTGCACAGTGAGACTTTGGAGCCATAGGGGGAAACCCAGAGCCCTCAAGATCAGGGAAGCATCTTGGGTATAGACAGAGCACAGAACAGCAAGTGGTTGGACAGATGTGACTATAAATGCCCCCTGCAGATCCTTCCCTGGGTGACCCAGGCCAGCCACTGCCCTCCCTAAGCATAGCCCCTGGTCTGCTTGCTGGGAGGTACCACCCCTGCTCCCCGGGGTCCTCGGGAGGATTCAGTGAGAAGAATGTTGAGTGCCCCCTGCACGGTGGTGAGCAGTTACAGGCTGGGACGTCTTCGGCGGGTTATCCTGAGTACTGTGCCTCCCTCAAAGTCCACATGCTCCAGCTTCAAGCTAATTAAGCTAACCTCTTGCCTCCACTTCTCCAGAGTCACTCACTGACCGTGGGACATTGAGCAAGTTACTTGGAGGCTCATGCCTCAGTTTCCCCATCTGTAAGGCAGGCCAAATAGGAGTACTTTTCTCTCAGGGGGATGTGGTGAGGGTTATATTCAACCATGCAAGCTGAGGGCAGAGCACCCTGTCCTGCTCAGAGAAGACTTCACCGATAAATGCTCACTGGTGAATGCTGCCCCCTCTGAAATGCAGGGTGCGGGGGATAGGGCCAGGGAGAGGGGCGCAAGCAGCAATTCCTGCCAATGGCGGAGGAGAGCCTCAGACCGGGCCTCCTCAAATGCGTCTCACCAGATCCCACTGCAGGGAAAATGGGGCTCCAGCTTCATGTCAGCTCCAAAGGGGCTCCCACTGAGCTAACCACGGGATCCTGGATTTGTCCTCAGCGGGAGAACAGAAAACCATCTCCCGCTGGGCTATAAACCATCTCACAGGATGTCTCCTTTGAGAAAAGAGAAGAGATTTCCATAACAGAACAGCAGAACATCAGTGGAAACAGAGACAGTCAAAGGCTGATCCGAGCAGCAAAAGGCTGGGGACCAAGGGGCAGGCATCAAAGCCATCGGTCTCCTGCTCCCCGATTTCTGCTGCTTGATCCACGGCAATGGTTTGAGAAGCAGCCAAGCCCTCTGAACAATGGGAAAGGTGAAGGCTTTGACATGTTCTGGGGTGTCCGGCGGCCCCCTCCAAGCCTTTTCATAGGGCAAAGCAGCCTCGGGAGTCCCTAAGGGCTGCAGGTGTGGACAACCACCACCGAGGTCTTGGCCCCCAAGGGCAGCTGACATAGCGCCCAAGTCACTTCATCCTCCTAACACCCCCCTTCCAGGCAGGTGCAACCGGCATCTTATTTCTGGAGATAAGGGAAGCGGGGCTTGAGACTCAGTGCCCTCTGAAGACAGACACCGCCTTCTGCCGTGGCTCCCGTGGGCCCTGCTGGGTGTGTGGAGGTGCCGTGGTGCACGGAGCTCACTCGTGAAAAGGGACTATCATCACCTGACCACACCAGGCAACTCTCCCTCTCCCCACAGCCACATGGAGATCGGGAGCAAGCACCAAGCACCGCGCCCTGCAGCCTCACGCTCCTGCCCCACTGTGAGGTCTCACTTCCCACCAGTGTGTGCTCTGCTGGACCACACTCTTCCCCGGAGAGCCCCCGGGATGCAGGGATATCCAGTGGCAGAACCAGGCGCTGCTATTTATGACCACTAGCATTCAGAGAGTGTCTGGACTGTTTCTCTTCTTCTTTATATATTTTCATGATAGTAAATGAATAAGCGGACACTTCCCTACAAGAAAAAAAATGCAACTCTTTACAATAGTGTCTACAGTCCCAGTTTTTCAAGCGAGGAGTAAATGGTTTCTAGCGTAGCATCCAGACTCCAGAAGTCCGTATGAAAGCTTACCCGGTGCTTTCATTACCAAAATGCAACCCCCCCCACCAGCCTCCTGACAGTGTGCAGTGCAAGCTTGCATCTGCAAAGACCTCCATTTACTCTGGGGTTTAGATACCGCTGCATAATTGGCAATATAACTCATTTTATAATTAGTCATTGTTAATTCCTATTATTACTGTTACCCTTAATTTATTTCACTGCTAAAACAACTGCATTTGGGAGATTAAGGAGGCAGCTTGCACTCCCCCAGCCAACACTTAGATCCTGGTCTATCTTTTTAAAGCCAGTCTTTCAGAGTAGGAGCCAATCCAAAATCTCAAATTATCTGGGGGATCCCAAACGTTGATTTTTAGAGTGACACCCAATATCCTAAGACCTCCCTCTAACCCACACACAGGGTAGCTAAAATACACACACAACTGATCTCTGGGATGGTTTAAAGCTCTATTTGTATGAATAATAGTTTTTACAATGAATCAAATTCCTGTAGTCCTACAGTCTGATGGTTAGAATAAATAGTAAAAATAATAAAAATGACATTTGCCATTACTGAGTCCTTTCTATGTGCTAAGCACCTGACATATATTATTTTACATAATCCTCATAATAATTCTAATAAGTGGATATTATTTTTCTCTTAGTAAACTGAAACTGAGGGAGGCTGACTTACTTGCTCAAGCCCACACACCCAGTAAGCCGGACAGATCTGAGCCCAGGTATGCCTGACCGCAGAGCCTTGCTCTGAGCCCCAAATCAGTTGTCCCACACATGTACGGAAAACCAAAGGTCATTTAGTCCAACCGATGCCATCTGGTCTCCCAGGCAAGCCTGAGCATGGACAGAGCTGGACACTACAGGAGAAACAAAGAAGGCAAATGAGCACCCGCACACACGTGCGTGCAAATACACACTCATGGGGCAGCAGGAATGGAGAGCGTTAACAAAGCACACGCACTCTGGCACGGTGACTCCCCTTGAAAGGACAGCTCCAAGGGCATAGTCAGAAATGGGATGGGCAGACAGACAGGGATGTTCGTGCAAGCACTGTTTACCCTGGGGGAAAACCCGTGTTAGAAAACGTCCGTGTTGGAATTGGGGGAAGGTGACGTAAGTCACCCCACATTCGCAGGATGAAATGTTTGGTCGCCAGAAGACAGATCACTCCGAAGAATGCTAAATGATAAGAGAACATGTTCCTGCTATAAAGTTAGGAAGAAAAAATAAAATAATGTCATATCTACAGCTTAATTCCAACTTCAAGCAGCCCAAAAGAAATGCTAAACAATTTTTAATGTGGTTATTCTTGCAGCATGAGATTAGGAATAATTTTTTTCTTATTATGTCATTTGGTACTTTCCGAGTTTTCAAAGAAGGGAATGAATTTTATCTTTCATAGGAAAAGAATCATTTTAAGTGGCTCCTACCCTGCCTGAATCCACTAGAAAACGTCTTGCCATTATAAAATAGTTGGCACAATATGATCCCGTTTATGCAAATATGCATATATGTACACACACACATATATTCAAAGGAAAAAAGACTAGAAGAAATGCACCCAAATATTAACGTTGATCGGGCCGGAATTGCAGTTGTTTATATTTGCTCTTTATCTATCTGTATTTCAAAAAAAACCCACAATAAACAGATAATGCTTTGTAATGTAAAAAGCAATAGTTTGCCATAAGTTATCCTTTCCTCCTCGGTGGTCATCCGGCGTGGAGGCTGGAATGCTGCAGTAGAAGGAAACTCTTGTCTCTGGCACCTTTTGAAGGCCATGTGGTTGCACAAAGAATCTACACCTGTCGGAGTGAACTGGGCAATTCTCTTGAGGAGAAGTCACCTACCCGACAACTTGGCCTGGTCTAGGGGCTTCTTTGATCCTGGGAAGAAAAGCAACTAGAGGGAAAGAATGTGGCCAGAGCCCAGTAGCTGCTGGCGTGACCGATGGGCTCATTAGCTCCCTACTTCCTGTGATGGGAACACATTCTGGGGCACAGAAATCTAGTCATGACCGGCTTCTCATGGTACCTGGAGGACCCGTGTTAGCTAGTCGCTCCGTTACCACTCAGGGGCACTCTCCTTGTGCACACTCTGGGAGAAGGGCGCCTTGCACCTGTCACTAACTAGCACAGTCACTTCCCAGGGGTAACCTGACAGGTGCACGCCATGCCAGGAAGGAAGGATGGCGCAGTGCTTGCCTGGAATCCTGGCTCTACCACTTCCTAGCCAAGTGACTTAGGGAAGGCTAATTAATAGTCTCTGTGCCTCAGGGTCTTCATTGGTTAAATAGAGATAATAATGGAGCAGCTTGCCCGCAGGGTTGTGGGAGGATTAAATGAGTTAATATGTATTAGGTGTTTTGAATGCTGTCAAGAGTATCAGTGTGTTGTCATCATCACCACCACATCGCAAGGCTTCGCTCTAGGAAGCCACAAGGAAAAAATGGAGGAAGACAAACAGTCCTCAGAAAGCCTGCGGAGCTGGGCAAGAGGACCCTTGCGATGACAAAACCGTAATTAGAAACCAAGTCAACTGTGATAAGCACAAGTGAGGTACAAATGGCCAACAAGGACAGAGATTGGAAAAGGCTGCCCGAAGGCAGCAGCAACGGAGGGTTCAGCACAGAGCCCCCCGCCCAGCAGGAGCTCGAGAGCTGATTGCTGAATTCAGAAACTAGGCTGTGAAGATCGAGGATTCAACAAGCAGCTCTAGGGACAAGGATGGGAGTTTGGGGCAGCGGAAGCAAGTAAAGCAAAGACGAGAAGAAAGTGTAGATGAGTTTTTGGGACCCAGAACTCATGTCAGGAGCTAAAGCGTGGGCATACTTGGGGTGGTGAGGGTAAGGCTGGGCCAGGACGGGTGAGGAGGCATAGCAAAGGACCCAGGGCCCCTTCATCTACTTCTTATGTTAATTCCTGCGGGCCACGGGTCTCAGCTTTCACAAAGCCTCCTCTGACCCTGGGCCAGGGCAGGTCTTCAGGTCCCATGCTGTCACCGCAGGGAGACTTGCACATGGTAATTCTAATTCTTACTCTAATTCTTTGAGAAATGCCTGATTTCTGCACTAGACTGTCATCTCCACGAAGGCACAGACTTTCTGATTTTTCTTGTCCTAGATCCCCAAAACCAGCACAATACCTGAGACAGAGTAACAAGATGCAAAAATGTCTGTTCTGTTGAATGATGAATGAACAAACGAATGAATGAATGAAATCATCAAATTCAGACTGTTTTCTTGTGCTCCTGCCAGGGACCAGCCATGGTCCAAGGCAGCCATGTGCTCTCGGGAGATGCTGTCCACCTCCTCCCTCCACGTGAAATGGAGAAATGGAGAAAAAACGTGTTATTGATGTATTTTGACATCCTGAACTAAAAGCTGCTACACAAGAAGGAAAGTATTAACAGCCATCATCTCTCCGATTTATACTGCACTATTCAAGGGCTGGATTCAAGGACTTTTCAAAAAAGAACAGAAAGTGACTCTCTCCACTCTTCAGCCCCTCTGCTGCTCTTTCTCTTCCTCTCTCAACCCAGAAGCCTTGCCCACAAAACAGATCTAAGAAAGAGAGTGCACAATGAAGCTTCCTGGCCCATCGCAATGGGAGTGTGCAGGGTTTGGGGGTGAGCTGAGAGGTTTAAATCACTTCTGCAATACACAAGAGAAAGATCACACACACACAGGGTAGACCAGGGCAGATCAGCGGGGAAAGCTTTCTCTTGCCAAGTCCTAGAAAAAGCACTTCGAATGGGGCCTCGCTGGGTCTAGGCTATTCCAACATCCTAGTGGGACTTGGATTTCAAAACGTAAGAGATTTTAAGAAGCTTTCTTCCTAAAGAGATAAAGGTTACCAGTCTGTCATTTTTCCCCAAAATGAAAACTAACCGAATAATTAGTTTCAACACAGCCATGAGGCCACCTCTAGGATGACCTAACTTCTTGGGATGCCATCTTGGAAAGTTTACGGGCACACACACACGTGAGCACACCCCCACACCCCTCACCTTCAGATAGAGGGGGACAAGCGGTGTTTCTTCTGCGAATTTAGGTGACACTAAACTAAGAGACAACAGCCCCTATTGGCTGAGGGTCGTAGCTGAGGACAGGACAGAGCTGGTGTGAATCTCTGATCTGTCTTTTATGATTGGCTGATCTCTCTGGGCCTCCGTTTTCTCAGCCTATCAAGTTCATTCATTGCCTGCACTCCTTTGTGTATTCCACAAACGGTTACCGATAGAGACTATCACGGGAACCAGAAAGAGAGCAATGAACAAGCCACAGGTCTTGCTCTGGAGAGTGAACGTCCTCTGGGTGAGGAAGTACCACTGACCCAGGGGGTGAGTGTATGACTCCAAGAAGGTAAGAATTACGATAATGGTTGCTGCCCTCCATCGAATTCCTGCAACTGCCAGACACTGAGCTCAATTCTGCAGTCGTGAGCTAATTTAAAAATCTTTACAACAGTCCAGTGAGATAGGAATCTCTTAAAGAAGAGGGAAACCTGAAATGAAGCGACTGCCCAAGGCCATAAACCATCCACAGGTCGCTTCGGGTGCTGTGACCTGAACCCTCAGCTCCACCGCTTACATCGGGCCCAGTGTTTCTGGAACGTGCAAGTCCACTTTCCCGTGCTGCTCAAGTTACGCCTCAGCCTTCCCTCCCCCAAGAGACCCCAGCTCTTCTCTCCTGGCTCCAGCCTGAAAAGAACACAGCACACTTGTTGAATGAACGCTGGCTTTTTTTTTTTTTTAATTTGGCAGTTTAAAGCAATTAACGTCATTTACTCGGGCGTGTTATTAAGTCAACATTCAAGGGAGGGTGGATCAGGGGAAATGAATATACCAGGTTACATAAATGTCAATTTACTCACTGCCTAAAATATCACAGAACTTCATCATATGTCAAATATTTTAGTCCCTTTTATTTTTGCCTTTTATATCCAAAGATGACTCCACTCCCTGACACAACTCTCAGAATGAGTCTGTGGTACAAGAACGCTTGGGAAAATACATTGGCAAAAACGCAGAGGAGGATTTACCAGGATGGGATGTCATTTTGGCCTCCTCTGACATCGATGCCACTCTGTCACCCTTGGCCATTTGGCTAAGTCTGCCTCATCATCTACAAGAATCTGCACTGGTGTGACTCTGCCCCCACTGGACTCCAAGTACCCTGGTGCGGTCAGCAGCATCTCCGTACCCCCCTCTCTCCGCAGGCACCTGCTGTGGACAGAAGCAGGACAACGTGTGTCGGCAGGATGTACGGACACTGGCACAACATGGACAGAGCACCACCCAACTCACGGTGCAGCATACTGGGAAACGAGGTGGGGTCTTCCCTCCTCTGGAAGCAGGCTGAGTCTCAGCACAGAGGGAACTTCAAGCTCTATCATGCACACGCCCAGGGAGAAGCAGCGAACTGCTCCAAGTCTGCAAACTCAGCAGTGTCAGAGCCAGAGGTAGGACCTGGACCTCAGACCTCCAGGCAGGGCCTTGCCCTCTCTAGCCTGGTCCAACCACATCACGTCCAAATAACCAAAAGGGGGGGAAAAAACAAAACTGGAAACCAAGCTCACTAGCTTCATGATCTTGGGCTCCGTTTTCTCATGTTGTACATGAGGACGAGGTACCACGCATGGGTCTCTTCATGCACTGGCTCATTCACCGAATACTCATGGAGCATCTCCTCGGGCCAGGTCCTGGCTGTGCCAAGAAGGAGACAGCATCATTCCTGGCCTCAGAAAGACAAGGAACACTTGGTCAGAGAAGGAGATGAGAAGACAAGTGAATGGCTGGCAGGTAAATAACAAAAACCAGATGCAGGGATGCTCTAAGAGCAGGAGACCAATATAACATAGATGGGCAAACTCCTTCTAAATTCCATTAAGTGTTAAGTAAAGTATCAGGTGTTTTGAAGACCACTGCTCGCCCTCTGCTTCCTAAACCTGCCTCTTCCACCCTCCTCCCCACCTCTCACATTTCCTCCCCATTGCTCCCCATCATGCCACCCACATATCGCCTCTAGCTGGGCTGCCCACATTGTAACACCTGCAACCAACTAGGTTGGCTTCAGGCAAGAGGAAGAAGCAAATACAAACACAGGTAAGAACAGGGTCACAGTCAGACAGCTCTGAGTTCAAGAACCAATGCCACCACTTATTACCTATGTGAACTTGGTTGAGTCACTTCACCTCCCTGAACCTAAGTGTCCTCATATACAAAATGGGCTCTCAAAGTACCTGTCTCATGGGATTGTTGAGATGGTGAAGTGAAATTTATACAGAGAGCTTAGCATTGCAACTGGCTGATTAATGTTATCCACCACTACCATTATTATTAAGGAAAACACAGCTTTAATCCCCAGATCAATGCTGCACCTCCCAGAATGAAAATGAACTAGCCTATAATTTACCCTGGTAACACTGAGGGCATTGTTCCTCTCTTAACATATTTACGACGTTGTAAAATCAATGTACTGGCCACAGCCAGCCTTCCAAAATGAACAGAAGGAGCAGAGTAGATTAGAAATGAGTAGAATAGAGTAGAATAAAATAGAATAAATAGAATAAGAGTCCAGTCGAATAGAATAGACCAGATTGCACTGCAGAGAAGAAAGCTAAGAAATGTTGCATGAAACTTGCATTGCACATGTGAAGTTGTATGCAACGGGTTGCATTGAACCGTGTATTTCTTACTTTGGGTCACGGTCAAAAAAGTATGAAAGCCGCTGACTTAGGAAAAATGCAGTTTTGTGCCCAACAGGCCCCTGGGGGAGCAATTCTTGTACCAGGGAGATTAGGAGCAGCCTTTTATGGGAAGCAGATGGCGTCTTTCATATTGATGTTCACCAAACAATTTTCTGTTAAAGGTCCCAGTAACCTATTTGGTAGGAAGAAAAGCCATCGGTGACAGGTCAACAAATTTCTCTCCATCTTACAAATTGGAGAATGGTCACTTCAACTCTGCTCAGTGATTTCTAAATAAACTGCTTCAACAATCAGACGTGCTCCTGGGTACCTTCTGACTTAAAAGATAAAATGCCTGCCTTGTTCCAAAGCCCCCACTTCTATTGCAGAGAAAATCTCCATCCATCCCATGCACACTGAGGAGGCTGGGTCTGGGGACTGAGCAGCCGCAGCCTCTGGCCCAGGACAGCGCAGACCTCACACACCCACATCCTTAAGCAGATCACAGTGGGAAGACATGCACCTTTCCTCTCAGCGGGAAAGACAGGGAATGATTCGGTCTCTTTAGGGGAATCCAGAAGCCTTCCCAGAGATACAAACAGTGTTTCTCCAAGCATGGTCCCTGGGCCACCGACGTCCGAATTACCTGTTAGAATGCAGGTTCCCGGGCCGTGGGCCAAGCTTCCTGAGTCCGAATCTCCTGGGGTAGGACCCTGGAAGAATGCATTTTAATAAGCTCCCCAGGTGATAGTTCAGCAGGCAGAAGTCTGACATCCTCAAGAGGCAGGGCTCAGCAGTCAGACAAGGGCAACGGGGTCAGCCGTGTGGACGGCGGGACTGGTGGGGGCCGAGGCACAGCTGCGTGACACAGCCTGACGTGCTCCAGGAGTGTGAGCCGTGTGCTGCCATTGAAGCATTCAGGGTGAGGATGCAAAGAGTGGCCACAGCAGCGAGGGGATTTTGGAACCCAACACAGCTCCACACACCTCCCTGAGTGTTCAATGGGTGTGTGCTGAGGCAGGAAGGGAGTGAGGAAAGGAAGAAAACATTTCCAACATTTGGTCAAAAGCAAAAGGTTCTCGTAAGTCTGTTAAAACAGCTGAAGATTCTCCCAAGTCATGGTGTCCTACCCAAGACAAAGGAACTGGTCATGTGCTCCTCTACTGCGGGAAAGGAGAAGGTTGAGCCTCGGGTTTCCAGACAGGTTTCTCAATGTTAAAGAAACACTCTTGTGGACTAACTGTTCTGTCTCCTACGTCCTGCACTCGACGTAGATCGTGCTAATAAGGGGAATGTTCCCCACGACACATTGGGACAAAGTATCCTGGTTGTTAAAAACAGACACATTGGGATGCCCGGGTGGTGCAGTGGGTTAAGCGTCTGACTCTTGATTTCAGCTCAGGTCATGATCTTGGGGTCATGAAATCGAGTCCTGCGTCGGGCTCCTGGCCAGGTGTGGAGCCTGCTAAGATTCTCCCTCTCCCTCGGACTCTCTGCCCCTCCCCCAGCTCGTGCACGCGTGCTGGTGCGCGCTCTCTCGCTCCCTCTAAAATAAATTTAAAAATAAAATCTTTAAACACAGACACAGCGGGGAACATTTTCACCAGGTGAAGTTCAGGCTTCAATGTGGCTGGACTGGAAGAAAGGCTGCACAAAGCAGGCTTCCTATGGGGTCCTGAAGGGGGGCTCTGACAGGCACGGGGCTGTCTGGGGCTAGTAGCTGTCTCTCTCCATCCTCTAAGAAGCCCACGGTGGGACGTGGAGCCTCACTTCCCTCTGTAGTCTCGATGTCCTCATGAATGCATGAGCTGGCAATAAAAACACCAGTGTGCCAGGCCTGGCCTGTTCCTGATTCACTGTGGCACGGGACATGCCACCAGGCCTGAGCACCCACAGCTAGAGGGACTGGGTTCCCAAGATCTGCCGCAGCTCGGCGTCCTCTCCCTCCCTGTGTAGTCAGACTCAGCAGGAACGTAGGAGGTGGGCATCAGATTATGGTCACTGTGAGCCCACAAAGCAAATTCCAGGGGTGCTCCCCAGAGCAAAGACCACCCGAGGAAGCCTCACAGCCTCGGCAGAGTGACATCCCAGCAGGAGCTGGACGCGGACTCCTCCGTAAGCCTCAAAATGCAATACTGGTGGGCCTGATACTAGGGATAGAGGGGCTGGAGCTAAACATCTTCTGGCAAAACTGCCCCCCCATTAAATCCACATAATTTAATTCCCACTTCCCAACCAGCTGTTCCCCTCATCTCAGAGGAGCTGGGCTTGGTGTGAGCTTTCCGCATCTCTGCAGGCCAGGCCTGGGGAAGAAAGCAGACAACTGCACCTGCAGGACACAAAAGCGAATGCAAATCACCCCGACTGGCTGTATGGCCTCCCGCAAGGTTTCCTCCTCCATGGAGGTGGGGGAACCAGCCAGGAGGGCTGCAGCCAGGACGCTGTCCAGGAGCAGGTGACACCGCCCCGTGGATGCTGCAGTTCCATGCGGTGGACGACAGCGCCCGACTGCCCTCGATGCACACGGAGAAACCCATCCCGGGGATGTAAAGAACAAACATACAAATACAAAATAAAGCAAGCTGCACAGAGAAGGTGAAATCAAGCCCAGCAAACGCCGTGTAGCGTCATGACGCCGGCAGGGCCTCGGAGAAGGTGAAAGGGATAGAAATTAAAATTCTCATTTCTCCCTGATGTCACTGGGAATGTGGCATCCGAGCACTTCATGGAATTAGCTGCAGCAGCCCCCTAATTGCCTTTGCCTAGTTGCCTCCCCCAGGTTGATGGTGGCGGCTGCGGCGGAGGCCCCATCAGTCTCGCTTGGTGCTCCTCGTGCACCCGCGCGGCACTGCGGTGCTCCCGCCCGACACTGCAGTGCTCCCGCTGCAGCTGCCGGGCTCGGCGCCGCGGAGGTGCCGGGACCCCTCATCAGCCCGGCTGGGAGGCTTCTGGGGGGGGACTCAGCCATGTGTTCGGGATGCTGCCGGGACGCTCCCCAGGGGCAAGGAGGGGGTCGCAGGCTGGAAGAAGTGAGGACCAGCTGGCTCGGATGTCTGGCAGTCCCTGCTGGCACCAAGAGGGTTGTGGGCGAGGGACCGGCCCGCAGGGCTTCAGAGCTGGATTGCTGCAGCCAGGAGGCATTCATGCCTGATGCTGGGGATTCATAAAACCGAGTACTAGAGAGTAATTGGGGAAAGGGATGTGAAGGACCTAGTTCTTGGCCTGCACTCGATACCGTTTTTATTCTGATCACCAGCACGTGAGCACCAGAAAAAAAAACTCGGCAAGGTTCTTCCTTTGTTTAATCTGTACATCCCAAAAAGAACCCCTGAACCCCACCCAAAGATAGCTCTGTACTACGTGCCAAAGGAGGATGCTCTCCCGTCAGAAAGAGCAAGGCTGTCCTTGAGGAATTTAAGGTCTAGTCACCTGCCTCCTTCTGGACACCACCCCCCCCCCCACAGAAAGAGATAATGGGTCCTCAGGATATCACGTATCCCCATGACTGCCAGGGGCATGAACAGATCTGCCAGACTCATTCCACTCAAAATAAAACTGACCCTAGTTGGTCCAAGGGCTGTGCCCTTCAAGCTAGCTGTCAATCAAGCAGAAAAACAGAACTGTGTTTCTTCCCTGAAAAAATAATAAATAAGCACCAACAAATACCCAGGGAAGAGAGACAAAGAATGAGCATATCAAAAACCAAGGAGCTGAAATTTACTGGGCATGAAGACTGTCATAGGCTGACACAGCTAATCCTCCCCATGACCCCATTTTACAGGTAAGGAACCTGAGGCCCAGAAGTGAATGAAGCTAAGGGACACACTGGGTCTCCAGCCAGATCCATCTTGGAGTACCAGGGTCCTCCCCACGATCCTCCGTTACCATAATGGGGAATACAAAAAGGGAAAGTGAACTAAATTCAATGAGATTCTCAGAAAGGCTTCTTAGGAGTCAGAGCTGATGCGGAGAGGGCTGGCTGATCCTCAGAGGAATCAAAAGACAAGCAGCATTCTGTTATTATAATAAAAGAGAAAACTGTAGAAAGCTAGAAGGTTTACCGGGCCCTCCCCTCTTTGTTGCCCCCGTTTTAATTCTGCATTATGAAAGCAAATGACAATGCATCCAAATAAGACTAACAATTCCAAAGGGGAAAGGATTAAGGATGAGGAAGAGGTGTCCACCAAGAGTCCTGATGAGCCAATAACAGGCTCAGACCACAGCGCGCTGGTCAGGGAAATACCCAGGTGCCCCAGCCCAGGCACCTGAACAGGACTCACAGGACCCAGGCTCCAAGCCTGCATTAGCCACTTGGAGCTGGGTAACCTGGGGCAAAGCTGCATTCTCTGTTTTGGTTTCTGTCTAAAATGGAGGGGATGACAGAACCGACCTCAGGAGCGGTTGTGAGGAATTAAAGAATACACATGAAACACACGGCACAACACACAGAGCACAGGCATCGTTGCAATTCCTGTCTAAGACGCCTTTGTGCAGTTCAGTGGTGGGCAGCTCTCATGGAGGTCTCCAAAGAAGGCCTCCAGGTGGCCTGATGCTAGCTCTCCCCCCAGCAGACGAACGGCTCTCTCCAGCAGCCAACGCACCCAGGATGTGGGAGCAGCTCCTGGGGATGACAACAGGAGCCCACCTTTTCTAAAAGCTTCCTGTGAGCCACTTATTGCCAAGCATCCTGTGTCCATCTTCTCGTTTGGACTTCTCAGCTCCACCCTAGAAGTTATTACTGCCATCGTGTCCATTTGGGAGACAGAAACCCTGAGGTTCCACGACTGACTTGTCAGGGTAGCACTGGATTCAAATCTGGATTAGCCTAACTCAGATCCCAACCTTCGCCTACACATTTCTGCCTTCCCAAGACCAACCGCCTCCCTTAAAAGTAAATTTTTAAAAATCAATCCTCTGATTTCTAAGTCTATATATTTTTCCTAACATTAATAGGGCATTTGTTTCATGTAAAAAAAAAAAAAAACTGAAAATCCTGCTATATAAGTAGAAAATCCAGCTGTGGCTCCATAATTCTGAAATTCCCCTCCTGGGAAATGTATATCGTTGGCTTTTTTCAAAAGATTAGCGAGCTGTGAGCCCTTTCCTGAGAGGATTACATCTTCTTTCAGGGTGACCAGATGACTCCTGATGCTCTGAAACACTCAGACTTGGCCACAGACCTTGGGATTTTAAAGTAGACCTCAGTTTTTATTTACAAAAGGAAACATCCCATGCATATTAAAACACACACACACACACACACACACACACACACACCTTTTACTGGTTGTCAGACACCGATTCCATTAAACAGCGTCCTCTGTGCTAGTGTGCAAACGCACACCATTGTGACAGGGGCACACTCAAACCTCAGCACTGGCATCCAAGCAGCCAAAGACTGTCAGTGGGCAAAAACCTGTGCCCATTGAGCTGCTGGTACATGACGTGATCATGGTGTGTTAACAGAAATCTCGTGGATAATGGAAAGTGGTAGGAAGCTAAGAGTAAAGCTGTCTGTTATGACTCGTGGCCAAAGATTACCTACTTCCAATGGATTTACTGCCTCCCACACCTATTGTTCTTTTTACAATATTTTTCCGCCTCTGCCTCAACAAAGCACAATAGAAAAGGCATTACGGATGGTGCAGGTACAAAGAGCCAAAGCCCTGCCCGGTGTTTCTGACTCTCCCCTTGCTTTACAAATTACAGTACAACGTTATAGCAAGAACAAACTTGAATCCCCAAACTGCCCACCTTTACCGTATAAGGGACCAGATGAGAAGAATTCGGGAAAGAAAGCAAAAGAAATCCACCTCCTTGGGGACGTCATAAATGCTTTTGTTTGCAATCGTGCCTTTGTCACATTAAATGCATGTGCCATACACTGTCTTAATTTTATGAGCCCGTCGTGGGGTCCAAGTGACTAAAATTCCAGAAGTCTCTTCTGCTCTTCATCTGAAATGAAGTGGGACACTGTAAATGGGAGGGTAGCCAGAGAAGTAAGGCTTCCCATGTGCCACATATTGTTCTAAACTACTTCATATGGGTTCTATCACTTAATCCTCCCCAACGCCCCGTAACACGGGTGCTTTTATTAGCAGTTCTATTTTGCCGAGGAGCAAACCAAGGCCCAGGGAGGTAAAACTAGCGACTGGCAGAGCAGAATTCAACTCCAAGGCCCATGCTCTCTTTAAAAATCTCTCGTTAGCTGTGCATGCTCACTGTAATAGAAATCTAGATTTTTCTAAAACCAGACGCTTCGTTCCCTCCTGGGAGCCAAGAGTTAGCAGCTGTCAAGAAGGAAATGCAGGGTCAAGTTTACATCATGGGAAGGTCTAGACTCCAAGGAATTCCACAGGCCAATTACACCTTTCATTCCGTTTTAATGCAAAACACCAAAGTCTCAGGAAAAGATGTCAAGTCATTAAGCGTATGACACCACACTTGCCATATTTAGAGACCTGAGCAAACAGACGAAGAGCAGGTTTGACTTTTCAGGGAAAACACGAAGGGAAATGCTCCCCAATTGTTGCAGAACGGCTGAATCCTCTTGTATTAACTGAGACAGCATCCTGCTTGGGGATCCCACAAGACTGTTCTCTTCCTTGGCAGCTCCTCCCTCCAGGCTAAGAAGAGGGGTTAAGGTGCCCGACACTGGCCCCTCTCCCCTGCCAGCCAGGGCCAGACCAGCCAACCCTGCCCACTCTCCCCTAGGAACCATTTTATGTCTCCGGCAGGCACAAGCCCACGCTGGAGGTTAGAGAGTCCTTCTTAGCCTCGTTACCGAAAGAGCGCACATCCTGATATCCCACCTGAGGACGCATGTCTGGGGGAAAGAAAGTGGTGAGGGCTCTGGCATCCCAACCTCCCCAGCCCTTCTCATCATCCTGCTGCGGTCCTGCAGACCCCACTGAAGCCTGTGCTCAGGTGGGATCAGCCCACACAGGTGGCCTGTGCTATAAAGGAAAATCCCAAGCTTGGGGAGTCGAAACAAACCAGTGTGAGTCCCAGCGCCACTACGAGGCCAGCTGCTCCACCTCCCTGAGCTGCGAGACCCACGTGTGAGAGGCAGGTAATGGAGGCGACCCCCAAAGGGGACCAAGGACCACGTCGGACGTCCTACGTGATCCACCTCCCTACAAAGAATGCTTGGCTCATACTAAACACTCGAAAGAAAAAAGTCCATTTCCTTCCTATCCAGCCCCACCAGCCATCTGTTTACCTAAGCTGGTTATGACCTTGGTGGATTTCAAGAAGCTGCCAGTACAGACTCTGACGTTCTGTAACATTCCGGGGCACAAACGGATCTTGGGCACTTTTCGGAACTACCTGGCCCGAGTGGAGCTACCACAGACTTGCAAGTTTACTTTCATTCCTCACTTCTTACTGACTTCCACTGCTGATTATAATGGCTTCATGCATAAACAATGTTCTTAAGTCATGCAGCTACAATAGCACCCCCCAGCATAACTTCAAAGTATCGGTGTCTATGTTTACCACCAACAGGGGTGGCCCGTGTCACTCCTTCGACATCGTCAAGGAGATCGGCAGAGGACTGCAGATGCTCCCCCGCCAACATGACAACAGAAGGTGCCAAGCTAGCTCTGGAGCAGAGGCAGGCAGTGCCAGTGGGAAGGGCCAAGGGACACAGGATGCCCTTCAGGGTCTCCTGAGACTTGGGGGCAGATGGCAGTCCCCATGCATCACTGCACCTCCCTGTCCTGACTGGAGGAAAGACCTCCCTGCCCAGCGAGGTGCCCCGTCTCCTGCTGGTCTCCAGGGCCACTCCCCTACCCCCACCCCAAAAGTCACTGGGAGAAGTCCAGCAGATGGGATTTTCATGGGAGGAAATGCCTGGAATGCTGTCAAAAAGGGCATCTGGATGAATGAGGGCCCGTGGCTGGCTCCTGGATGCACCCCCTCATCAGGGGAATCTCTGGGTGCCTGTACTCTCCTATGGCTCCAGCCACACTCGCAACACTGGGGCACACGCAGCCACTCCGCAGCCTGACCTACCACCCCCACAGCAGGGCAGAGCCAGGGAGGAGGTAACGGGGAGCCCCTGATGCAGTTCTTCAAGCCTGATTCCTCGTGGGAGGGGTTCTTCTCCTGACCCTCAAGGTCAGGACAAGGGACAAGAGAGCTGACCTCAAGGAGAAGAATGAATGGGCAAAGGCTATGTCCACACAGCCTCCTCCCGCTTGGGTCCACATGCTCCCTCCCGTCAGGTGCCTGGTGGGATCACCTACCAACACGCCAGCACCCAGCACTCACTCACCCATCCGTGCACGTGGCCATTTGCTCAGTCACACAGCTCTGTGCAGCCGGTGCCCACAGATGCTTGGTGCAGGTTACCGAAACACCTTCTATTTGTATCATGCAACCAGTAATGACCTCAGCAACTCCCTGGCGGGAGGCTTCCAGGTGCCAGGCACCATGCTAAGTGCTTTTTGTACTTTTTTTCATTTAATCCTCATCACAGCCTATAATGTAGAAGGTGTTGGTCTCCTTTCACATGCGAAGTTCAGAAATGTCAAACAACAAGACAACCCAGCTAGGAAATGGCAGGTCTGGGACTCCGATCCAAGTCCCTCTGACTCCACACAGTCTTCTCTGCTGTTAGCCCAGGCTTTCAGCTTCTGAAGTAACCTCTCAGCTGATACCTCATTTAATCCTCCCAAATACCCGTGAGCTAGAGAAACACACGTATTAACCACATTTTTCTCAGACGGGAGCTGAGGCCAAAAAAGGTCACATAGAGAGGAAGGGACATTGCTGCACATGGCCAGGGAAACAGACTCAGTCACCTTGGAAAGGCTGCTAAACTTCTGGGAGCCTCAACTTCCAACTCTGTAAAATGGGGGTGAATGGTAGTCCCTGACTCATTGGGTTGTTGGGAGAATTTAATGAGATGGCATATATAAAATCCTTATCACAGTACCTGGGTTGCAGGAACGCAGAGTGACTGAGTGAACGCTACCTGTTTTTACTATGAGATTAAGCAATTTGCCCAAATCCACTCAGGAAATGTCTACAGAAAAGATAAAAAGACAGATGTCAGGGCTCCTAGGCCAGTGACCTCTCCTTTAACAACACTGCATCTCCAAAGATGTGCGGCTCTGAAAATGCTCCAAGCTCTCCCCCTATTCTGATGATGAACAAAGACGGGCAAAGGATGCCTCCTAGACTGACTGTGGCCTGAACGTTCAATTAGACCGAGAGGACGAGCCACCCAGCAGGGGAAAGAGAAAGCCGAAATGAAGACAGCCTGTCCCGTAGGGGACTTCACCCGGGACCCAACAGGCCCTGTGCTTTAATGCTTTGCTGTCATCATCTTTAAATTCTTCGTGGTTTTTGAACAAAGAGTCCCACATTTTCCTCACTCATTGGCCCCTGCAAAATTGTGTAACTGGCCCTGGTCTCAGTAGATCCGCAGCTTCCCTGCCTACACGATCTTAGGTGCCAGATGGACTAGTCCTGTCCCAGCGGACCTGGTTGGGTCCCTCCAGCCATGCTCTCTAGCAGCCCAAGAGGACAAGAACGGTCCTCTCCATCAGCAGGCAGCATCTGGCACATTCTGTGACGAGCAGCATCTGCTTTTATGGGCGTACGCACGCAGCACGAAGTTAATAAGTATAATGGTAACAACATAAGTGAGCCCCGAATATCAACTGGCAGTTGCTTCACCTAAAATGGATAACCAGGTCTGCTCTGTGAACCCATAGCCATTTACGGCCCTGCCCAGCTTGCCTATCCAGATCATTTACATGGATAACAGCTCTTTTAACCTTGGGAGGGTACTGTTTGCCAATATCAGGTGCCAAGATAAACACTCTGAAGTGCACAAAGTGAAGAAATAGCCATCTATTTCTTGTCAAGAGAGAATGCTCTCCTTCCCAATATGGCCTTGAAATGCCCATTAATAGTTTGGCTTCTGAGTTATTTTCATAATCTTGATTTGAGGTCACCAGGAAGCTATGCAACATACGAATTTAATACACCTTATAAATTTAATGCCTTATTTAAACAGCCTTGGAATGAACACCCAATGAGTGTTGTTCAAAGCAAATGGAAATTGAAATGTTTACCATTTATTGAAAACACACTGGACTCTTTTCAAAGTTGTATCAGTAAAATAACTTTCTTCTGAAAAGCAGACGTGCTGGCTACGCACAGAGAAATCCCCTAAAAACACACGAGCTATGCAGATGCCTCATCTGTCGAGTGTGAGTTGTGGTCCAGGCAGAGGACTGTGTCACAGAGGGGTCTTTGAGCCTGGCTTGACATTTCAGGAACAACCACCTCCATCTGCTGGTCACTAAATACTCAGGAAAATCAAAGGGAATCAGGCGGCCCTCCTCTTCCTCTATAGCATCTCCTTCCCTTGCAGGAGCAGCTAACTTTTGTTTAATGGACCAAAGAGGGCTGATAAAGATTCTGTCAATGTTTCCAGAAGCCTGACATGAGGAACTTTTTCTCTTTCTGAATGATACACAACAGCACAACTGTAGTCACCTGACATAAAACATAGGCCATTATGTCTCTTGTATAAAAACTGCATTAAAAGGCTCTCATATGCTAATTCATAGGCTGGCATTTACAACATCTATTTCATTTTGTCTCAGTCTCAGCCATAGCAAACCTCCCAGTCAGATCACAGTGTCCCAGGGAACACGGAATCTGCTCAAAGTCTCTGTCTAGAAGATGCTCTGGGTCTCGGCGAAGGAGGCATTTTCAATAAGCACCGGACTGCAGAAGATGGGGGACCCCTGGCAGACGTGAAACTGGATAAAGAAAAAGCCCATTTGTGGGCATCTATGATGGTAAATCTGGATGAATGACAGACTGGACACAAAAGATCCTGGTGAGAACATCCACTTCTTTAAGGAAGGCCAGCACACCGAGTCATATATTGATCGACGTAAGTGTGAGCACCACCACCAACCGAGGATCCATCAAAGACCGAAAAGGGGCTCAAATCTCAAACTTGCACTCCGTGAATATGCGCTTCGGGCTGCAGGACAATTGAACACCCGGTGGGGCCACAGGTGCTTGGGATAATGATGCCACGTTTCTTTCACTTTTGTTCATCCTCGTACCGGCTAGATCTTCATCGCGAAATGGAAACGTTAATTGTGCTTGCACATGCCTGACAGATTTCATAATTATTAGGTGATTTGGTACTCGTGTGTTTGCCTAAAAGCACACTGGTATTAGAGTAAGATAAAACACAAAATGAAATAAAAAGCTAGCATGAGATCACCATAGTAATTAATCAAAATTATAACCACATTGAAATAAAAACCTGAGTTTGCCTCCGACAAGAAAACAACGTCTATATTTTCATTTCCCTTAATTTTGACTAGCATCTGTAAATCTAGCAACAGAGGCTGCAGCAGCTCCTAATGAGAGAAAAAGCAAAGCAGAAATGTAGGTAGCAGCCAAGAAATTTTGAGAGAAAGAAAAAGAAATGAACAAAAGGAGCTCAGACAAAAATTTAGCAAAGCCATACGAAAAGAACTTTATCTGGTCGGCAAGGGACCATGTGTGAGTTGATAAATGCAGTGAGATGGATACATGTGTGGGTAAGACGCATCACTGAATTCCAACTGGTTCGCCCTGTCCTGCTAATGCGCTGGTGATTGCGATAATGAGACCAATAAACTGTCCTGAAACACTGGAAACTGTCATTTCTGAGATTTCAGGATTTTTAAAATAATCTACCAGAGAAAAGTCCAGTAATTGAAGTGGTGCGGTGAATTAAAGCATTGGCCATTGGTGGTGTAGGTTGAATGCATTAATCTTGCAGAATGACAAATAACCGTGTTTACTCAACAAAAATGTTCAGCAAAGTAGCGCCTCCCCTAGAAAAGCATTCTGTAGAGCGGCAGGCTTCCTACGGGCAGCACGGCACTGCGACCCAATGCCTGATAAGTGAATACTCCTATTTAATTATTTAAAAGTCCATCGATTTCCACATTGATGAAAAGTCATAATTATCAAAATGGGTTAAAGAACCAACCTTTTACTTTGCTGACTCTGTCTCGTGGAAAGAGGCATCACGTTTATGTATTAAAGTCGCCCTCTCAATAAATAGTTGATAATGCAAAAACCTGGTCGTGCCTTCCAAGAAGTGCCTGTTTGGTAAGTGCTGCACGAGGCACCCAAGGTAAGTGTCCATTGTTTTCCTCGCATTAATGACAGAGACCCACAGAACCTGTATTTCCGCTGTACATTTATCATCCCGATTCTGGAAAACGTAATTGGAACCCTTCATCCCCATAAACACAGCAGTCTCGGAATGCGGTACCGAATAGAATGAAAACCCCAGCTTCTTCCAAATGCTTCCTAAGGAGGATGGAAATGAGAATCACGCCACTTTAATACCTTGTATTGTGGGTGTGCGGGGCGTGGAGCCCATGAGTTTAACAGCCTAGGTTACCGGACCTACTGGAATGCTGGGCACTGAATCCCAAAAGAGAGAGGTAATAAAACTGTGCCTCCCCAAAAGAACCCAAACAATGTGCCTTCTCTGGGGAAAATGAAGCAAGATAGAGGCAGCTGAATACTGGCATGAATATGTCAAATACGAAAGTTAATTAAAAGTTGAAGCCAATTGAAACCTCTGCCGGATCCGCCAGCTAAGGGAGACGAGACACAGACACAGAGCTGCTCGCCAGCACTTCCCTTTCGGGGGCCGTTGTTCTGTAACAACTGTAACAACCTCTCAAGATTCACTCTGAGTCCAACATACAAGTCTCAGGTTCTTCCGCACCATCCTGAAAGCACACCACTTTGCTACAACACGATGACAGCATTCTAAAAACTCAAAAATATACTCTCTTAAAGAAACTAATAGGTTGCTATTCCTGTGCTCAGCAAAGACAAAAAGAAAAAAAAAAAAATAGGGAAAGTCTGGCAGAGAATATCCCTAACATAGTATCATAAGCTTAAGTAGTGAAAGCCGTGGTATCAAACACAGAAACAATTGGGGAAATACTCTCCTTTTTGAAGCCATGACAATGAGGTACATTGTTAAACACTTGTATTTATGTTGATGAAGTCAGCGATAATTCTACTAGCTCAAATTATATTATCTAATAAAAAACCTTACCAAAATGGCAGTTTTCCCAGTCTCCAAACACCTTAAAATAAATGGCCAATTGTTATTTAACTTATATTCTCAATAGCTGTTTTGTAAAGTTTTGCCTTAGTGCAGAAATGACTAAACCCCCTTTCTAAAAATGAACATACTACATTAATTCACAACATGAAGTGTCAACTAGAGAAACCACATCGAGTATGTAAAATTATACAGTGGTATGCAGTTTGCCTACTTCACTGAAAATCAAATTTAAATGTCCATGCCTTAAAAGTGTAATTACAGTCTGTTATGCAACATGGTATTGTCACCTTTGAGTCCCCTTAACACAGTGTTAACTTCATTTTTCAGCCAAGTTTTTTTTTAAACTCGTTTTCAGAGTATCTGAATTGTAAAGGACGCGGTGATGTGACGGAAGGATGCACAGAGTTTTGACTTAGGGGAGTATTTCTTCGTGCAAATGGCCAGAAACTTGAAAATAAGCAAGAGAAAGGCAACTGTCTCCTTGCTTTTCCAAATGCCTCCCACTCTGAGCACCTTAGATCTTTTCTTAAAGTTCCTTGTACCCTGAACTGTCTAAACCGATGTTCTTTGTTTTAAAAAATGCCATTATATTTGGAGGCAGTGGACCAAGATGGCCAAAAGGTACCTGCAAAAGTATTCCCCAAGTTGCCTGACATGCCTGGCCCATCATTCAGGGAAGTCCTTGCCTATCAAGCCAAAGCCATAGGTACCTCAGGACTCGATGGCAGATGCCTGCCTTCGAAATGCAAGAAGAACAGGTATCCACCCCGGAACCTAACGCCAAACAACACCCCACCTTCCCCTTGCATCAGATTACAAAATGCCAGGCAACAGCAAGGAATGACAACAAAGCCATACACAGCTGGAAATAATTACACAATTGTCAAGCTGCAAACATGACAAAAGCAAAGCTAGGCTTGTGAATTCAATATCAGAAAGGATGCTGATGAGAAGGTAAGAGAGGCATGTTAGCTGTTTCCAATTTGCCATCATAGAGTAGCCAATCATATGGCTGGTGGGGTTTTGTGCCGTGTGTGTATGTGTGTGTGAGCGTGTGTGCTAACTTCAGACAGAAGGAAAAAGCCTATCTTCTGCGCTCCTGCAAAATGTGAGATAAAAGATATGTAAGCACAACCAAAAAACATCCACGGGCTCTGAAGGGATACTTTCAGAGTTGCTACAACTAAACTACAACATGCAGATGAAAAATATTTCTTTAAAGTTACACAAAATGTGCTCTTCTTTAAAAGCGTAAGGAAAATACACACGCTATGCAATACAGGCAGCAGCAACAGTCCCAAACTCTTCACGGCAAAATGCCAAAGCAGGATACAGACTGGTCCAGATTCAAAGAACACTAGCGGGAGAGGCAATTCCCATAAACTGACAGGTGGGTCGCAGGTATGTAAATTATCATTTTCCATAAAGGCACATTGCAGCCTCAAGTTTTTATCAACTGCCATCATTCAGGGAACTTCTTCCCCAAATAACGGAGTTGAGCAAACAGTCTTCCCACAGTTTCAAAGAATATGGCTACTGGCAATTTTTAAGAATAACTTCCCTCATTCCATTGTGGGCTGATGCCTTATTACGATATTTGGATCTCATGTGACAAACTGTTTCATATAATGTCCCCAAAAACGCTACTCTCTGAAGTGGAATGCCATAAATAAAATACGTACTTGGTTACCAGGCAGCACGCATAACACATATGTTACATTGGCCCAAAAAGCACATTTAAAAATGCTGAAAAGTTAACTTGACAATTTAATCTGTTTGTACCCATTTTCAGAGAATTATCCCCTAAAGGCCAATTTTATTTTCTATCTTTGAGAGAATACTTGGATTGATCCTGTTGATTTGTTAACTTGAAATCCTTTGAACCCCTGTAATCTCTCCTCCCCACCCTATTTTTTCTTTTTTTTTTTTCTTGGAGGGGAGGGCAAAGGACCATACATCTCACAAGGTAATTTTAAGCATAATGCTGCCTGTTTGAATTAAAATTGATGCAGCTTCTGATAAAAGCCTAATAATCAATTCTCCATTCTCATTACTCTCCAGAATTATATGGACGCAGACCAATTTCTGAAGTTTGCGGACTACTCTCATAGGTTATTACCCGGCAGTGCAGCTGAGTGGAAAGATAACCACATTCATTCTCCTTATCTGTAATGATGTAATGCATCCCAGCCCTGGGTCTAGCTGATTGGGGAATAATGGGATTGTACAACCGCAGGGATGACAAACAATAGTGCAACGTCTTTCTCGGATACGCTGAACCCCAGTCTCCAATGCAGGCAAGGTGACAGACATCCTAAAACAGGCACTGAGGCTGCCCCTTGGATGAAGTTCGCATTTTTTGGCCAGAGAAGCATCTGCTCTCACACAGCAACAGCAATACCGACACTGGAAGGAGAGCCGTGCAAACACACTCAGTTTCCGAGCCCAGCCAGGACAGTGCCAGGGAGGATCCTGCTTTTCTTTGTGTTTAGAATCAAGTGTCATCTAAAAATAACCAGTTGGTAGGGAGAAATCATTGCACAGTCCACTGCCAAGAAACGAAGGGATCAGAGACACCTCTGATAACTGATGCTGCTCGGGGTTCACGTTTGTTTGGAAAACTAAATCTGCCTCCATTTTCTGTGCTGGAAAAATCATCGCTTCCTGCCACCACAGAAACCTTACCTTTTGCAGAAGCTGGGAGCCGGAGTATTTAGCAGCAATGGATTTTATCTCCCCACCAAAAGCGGAGGCCCAGAGCTTCACCCTGCAGGGGAAAGGGCACAGGAACAAATGTAACACCCGTGTCACAGTCAACACGCACGCACACACGGGGCTGTGGCGGAACGAGCTGGGCGATATAACATGGGCGGGGGGGGTAGAAAAAGCGCCTGGGTAGAAACTGCCAGCACCAAACTGCAGAGCGCAACGCGGGAGGGGACCCCAGGGGGGTCACATAGTTCAAAATGCGCTAAGTCTCCCAAGCTCTCTAAAAAGATCACCGGGTTTTATGTGAATAATTGTCTGAGAACTTAACCACCCAAACTGGGCATCACCTGGCAAATACTAGTCGGAAGAAGCCCACCCATCCCCCCTCCCCAAAAAGAAGTGAGATGGCAAGACAGCAAAGAGGGAGTAAATAAACGGGCCCGCGGAAGTTGGATTCGGTAAACAGGCTTCAAAGTTGGAGCTGTCACTTGAGGTGAACCTCTCCAGGTCTCCCTCGCCGACCCGAGCGAGGGGGCCAGAGCATCCCACCCCAGCCTCGCCGCCCCACGCCCGTCCTGGAAGGCAGGTGCGAGAGGCGAGGCCGACGCCCGCGGCAGGTCCTGCCGGGCCGCACCTGCAGGCGCCCAAACTTGGGCAAGGCGGGTCGCGGGCGGCCGGGTCCCCTCCCCGGGCGGCGCAGGAGCCGGCACTTACACGGAGAGCGGGATCTGCTGCTCCGAGCGCACCACGGCCCCCAGCGCTGCGTAGAGAAGCGCGGCGGCTAGGAGCGCCGAGGCCCCCCGGGACGCGCGCCGCTGCAAGCCCGGCCCGGCCATGCTGGGCTCCTTCCGACGCGCCGGCGGCGGCGGCTACGGGAGCGGCCGCGGGGAGCTGCGCCGAGCGGGCGGTGGGCGAGCGCGCTGGGCTGCCTGCTCCGCGCCGCCCCGCCTGCCTCTCGCGCGCCGGGCTCACTTGGGGAGCAGAAAAAGGAGCGGGGGGTGGGGGAGGGCGGGGAGGAGGAGGGAGGGAAGGGAAGGAGGGGAGAGGGAGGCAGGCGGGGGAGGAGGGGAGGGAGCCGCGCCTCTCGCACGGCGGCCGCCCAGCCCCGCCTCGGCGGCCCCGGGGAGTCCGGCGGGCCCCGGCGGGAGGGCGGGAGGCGCCGCGCGGGCGGGGACTCGCAAACTCCAGTGTCCTTGGCGGCGGCGGAGCGCGCCCTGCCCCGCCCGGCCACTGCGGCCGGCGAGTTCTTTACAACTCCGCAGTCCGCCGCCGCGGGCGCGACTCTCGGGCTGCCCCGCGCGGTCCCCCGACCCCGGCGGCCCGGGCTGCTGGGGGGAAGAGGGGGAGGAGCGGGGACGCACGCCGGCGGCCGGGTCTGGGGCGGCGGGGTCGGGTGCTGCAGAGCCTTAGAGGATTCTCCGGAGGGAAGGGGCAGGCGGAGAGGCAAAAGTCTGAGGAAGGAGCCGGGGCTCGCGGCGGCGGCCGGGGTCGCCCGCGGCGGAGTAGGGCGGGGACGGGACCGGGGGCTCCGCGGGTCCCAGCGAGGGCACTGCTGCGTGGCCGCCCGCGGCTTCTCCTCGGGCCGCGGCGCCTCACAAGGGGAGGGTGCGGAGGGCGGCGCTGGCGCGCGAGCGCGGGGCTCGGGCTCCGGCCGCCGCGGGGCCGCCCCTGAAGCGCCCGGAGCCCGGCCGGAGCTTCCGAGCTGCTGGCGTTCGCGCGCGCTGCAGCCCGGGGTCTGCGCGACTGCGGCTGCGGCCGGGCTGTCAGGGCCGGGAAGGGAAGCCACTGCGGCGCCCAGTCCCTCCTGCCCGGCGGACCCCCTAGATTTTGGGAAGGCGAGATTCCTCTGAGGCCCGGAGGCCACCCGCTCCCCACGCCGACCCCCACCCCCTGGGCCGGCGACGCTTTCGGGCCGCGCGCTGAAGAACCGGCGAGACTAAAGGAAGTCGGGGAAGCCCTGGGCACCCAGAGGACCCGGCTTGCCCCCCCCGGCCTTTCTGGCCGCCCCCACCAGCACCTGGCTGTAGGAGCCCCCGGCCCGCGCGCGACGTCTGGGGTGTGACTGGGAACTTTGTGGGGCCCTCGCGCCGACCGGCAAGGAAGACCGACCCGAGGGAGGCTGAGTCATCCTCGACCCGCCGAGCACACCTCGAGTGGCCCCTAGCGAGCCGCGCGCTCCCGACGCCGCGGGGTCTCTCGTGCGTCCACCGCCCGGGCCCGCCTGGTTTGCGTGCCTCCGCAACCCCGGCGTGCGCTCCTGCGCGCCGGCCGCCTCCAGCCTTGGCGACCTCGGGCGGCGGGCGAGCAAGGGAGGGTGGGCTGCGGCTGCCGCCCGGGGGTGCCGGGCGAGGACCCAAGCCGGCCCTCCTGCCCAGTGGCCCCTGAAAAGAATTACGCCAGCAGATGCTGGCCTTGGTCTGACTTGGCGGCGCGAGGACGGCAGACCCCGGACTCCCGTGCGCTGGTCTCGCTCTCACCCCGGGCTCGGCGCCCGAAACAGGCCCCACCTGGGAAACGCCAGGTGCGTCCCGCCCACGGGCAGCGTCTACAATCTCCACGGATGACTAACCGGTTATAATGAATTCTCCGCTTCTGTGCACACCTCCCGTCATTGGAAGCGTGCTAGCAGTTCCAAACCGAGCCAAGCGTGGCCTGACCCCGGGGCAAGTGGTCGGGATGGCTTTGCTGCTCAAATGGGGGCTGGGAGAAAATTATTTCTCCTGTCAGACCCCAGGAGCCTTCTTTATGAATGAATGAATGAATGAATGAATGAATGAATGAATGAGGGAAGGAGGGAAGCCCACTAGCCCTCATCAGTAAAGCACCGGTCCGTTACCTATATGGTATCTATACGGTAATAGCCCTTCACGCACTCACTTATTCATCCAGTCAAGCATCTGTGTGATGGGATGTATGCTGGAGACCCAGTAGCCAACAAATGACACCTGCCTCATAGAATGGATACCTAGCGAGGGAGACAGGCTTTACTCAAAAAGCCCTAAAAGGTAAATGCATAACGATAAACTTTGACAAGAGATCAACTACCGTGTATATGAAGAAAAAGTACCTGGGCATCTATAGTATTGTTTTCCCTATTAACTGATGGGAAAATTGAGGCATGGCAAAATTGTACAGCTTAGTCATAGATGAGCAACCCCTGGTCGTCTGGAGTGTATTGAGGGCCACTTGAACACCAAGGTCATGATGACATTTTATAAAGTCATTATGCTTTGTCACCCCAAACTTCACAGGCATTCTGGGCAACTGGCGTGTAACCAGGAGAGGAGACCTGGTACAGGGAATCAGAGTCCCAAGAGCTGGCATCTTAGCATTGATAACCTGGGACTACCTTATAACATGAACCACTGTAAACAGCATGGTACACAGTATGTCTAAGATGAATCCCACGAAACATTTCTTCCTCTGTCAAAAATAAAACTAAACTATCTGACACCAATGAATTCAGAGCTCAAAGTGTCAGCAAGATTCAGGGTTTGTGAGCCACGTCAGGATAAGGAACCAGGAGCAGCATTGGGCACTGGGTCCTACTTGCCATTCTCACCCAAAAGCCTACATTTCAAAACCCAGCTTTCAGTTGAAGCATTGAATCCAGCCAAATGAACCCTCCACTGGCTGACTTGCAGAGTCTGTCCCATCCACTGAGGATGCTGTATTTGTCCTTCAGTGAGGAGCTGCTGTAGGGCCTTGAACAGAAATGAAACATGGTGAAATGTTTCAGAAATATTCACCCAGTCCTGGTCTATGGAATGGACTCCGGAGGAGACCCCAAAGCCGCAGTTCTCTGGGCAGGAGAGGACATTGCTCCCATGGGGCATACTGAACATTTGGAACTTTTCTCTTTTTCACAATGACTTGGAATCCTACCGGCATTTAGTAGATGGAGGGACAACAGTCCCACACAAGGAAGAATTGTGTCCCATAGGACTTTCAAATGACCCCCTAGACATTCAGGTAGGAGAAAAACCTGAATCTAGAACTTAAACCCATTTTATATAAAAATGCAAAGGAGTTTTTGCATGGTTTTTACAAGCCCTGAATTTTCCAGAAATGCAACCGCTGTGTAAATAAAGGAAAGATTGTCATCTATTTCATTTAGAACATTAGCCAGAGGTTTTTGTTTGTTTGTTTTACCATTTTGGAAAATCATTTCTCCAATGGCAACTGTGCTTACAGGTCCTGAGTCACCAACAGAGCACATCTGTATTGGTCAGCATTCGAGTGTGGCATTCACAGTCTGCATACAGGTGCAAGCTTCTAATGAATTCATAACATCTTGCAGCGTAATCTCGCATGAGTGTTTCACATAGTGAAATATCTCTTGTTTTATTATAAATTACTTTTATTTATCTCAAATGTTACCAGATAAATCATCATATTGATTTTTTTTTTTTAATCTGACTGAGTAGGTTATATTGTCTCAGAATTTCAAATTGGGATGGCAAAGAGAGTGTTGGGTCTAACGGGGTAAAGATCTGCTCCAGATCAGAGAGAGAGGCGGGTTAGAAGACTGTGATACTGCTGATAGGGTTACAAAATGCTTCACCCTGAAGCGCAGAATGACAAATGCTTTAACTTTTGACCTAGCAATCTCTTTTATAGGAATTTACCTTGCAGCTAGTAATTGCATACATACACTGTCATTCATTACTGCATTATCTCTAAAAGCAGAAACCGGAAACAACCCAACTGGCTATGAGTACACGATTAGTTAAGCATGCATCCATACAATGGAATATTATGCAACTATTTAAAAAACGAGGATGCTTTCTATAATGGCTGTGAAAAGATCTCAAGAATATATATATATATATATTAAAGCAAGGTTCATAAAAGTGCATATGGCATGCTACCTTTGTGTAAGAAATGTAGAAAATGACACATTTTTATTTGCTTAAAAAATGGAAAATGCACAAGAAACTACGAGTAGGTATTACTTGTTGGGGGGTTAGGAGGAACAGGTAGATGGGGACAGGGTTGCAAGTGGCATTTTACAACGTTTATCACTTGAAATCATTTTGATTTTTGAGCCTTGTGAATGTATTACTTATTCAAAACAGTAAGAATGTAAATATTCAATAGCTCTTATAACAGTTTCAATACTGGGGCCTAAACTAGGATAGAGGGAAGGATCATTGGGAGGAAATGTAAGACACAGTTCAAGTCCTTGATCCCCTACGGAGGTGAATCTCAAACCCTTAGTGGTTCTGATTCATTAAGTTCAATTTGGGGCAGGAGTGGGGGGGGGGGTCTTTCTTTCTAATAAGCCCCTGCAAGGGTTCTGCTACCAGTAGCCATGGACCACTTTCTGCAAGCATGAGGCTTTTGATACATGAAGCATCATGGAGAGCCCTGTCACATTATAAATTTTAGGGTCAAACAAGCCTAGGTTCAGGTCATGGCTCATCCTCACACTATCTGTGAGAATTAGCACATTGCCTGTCCTCTCTGAGCCAGCCTCTTCTCCACTGCAAAAGACGAACAACAGAGCCAACTTCACATGGACATGAAGAGAGTGAAATGGGGAGTACAGCTCAGTATTCAACAAACGTTGGTTACTACTTTGCAGACACAGCAAGTATTCCCACACCTGGGCTATTGCTCTGCTCTCAGAGTGTTAAAGCCACAGAGCCCTCAGCTGAAACCCAGCTTCCTGCTTACCATTACCACACACACACACTCACACTCTCACACTGCCTAGCCCAACCTCTATCATCTCCTCCCTAAACTCCTAATTTGTGACTGACTGACTCCTAATAAGACATCTCTTCTCCTCTTGCCCCCTTCAAATACATTCCTTCTCCCTCCAGTAGCCAGAGCCTAGATTCTAAAAAACAAAAATTAGATCAGAAGCATTCCCCTGCTCAAAATCCTCTAGTGATTTCTGTTTTAAATTAAAATGCAAGCTCTTAACCAAGGCACCCAAGGCCCTTGATTCCTGCCCCCAGAAGCCTCACATTCCTTCCCTCTCCCCACTGCTCACTGTGCTCCCACCTGTCTCCTTGGAATTACTGGAAAATGCTGAGCTCATTTCCACCTTGGGCCTCTGCATGTGCTGTGCCCTCTGCCTGGATCACTCTTCCCCCAAATGGCCCCAGGGCTGCTTTGTACTGTGCTCAGGGTTCTGTTCAAATATCCCTCTGCGGGGAGAACTGTCCTGTAAAGAGAAACACATACACACACACTAACACACACACCCATATAGCTCTATGCTTTTACCTTTCTGCATTTTTCTTCCTAGTAGTTATCACTAACCAAAAGAGTGATTTATTTGTTTACATTGTGTCGACCCATTGGATGGGTCATGCCCAACTTTTCATCATTGTGACTGTAATGGCTTCAGCAAGGCCTTTGATATTATGAGGGCTCCATAAACATCAACTGAATGGCTAGAATGGATGTCAGCTTGAAATTCCTTTCTTCCAGGATCCCGCCCATTTCCTTCTTCCTCAGGCTCCAGCATCCACCACACCCAAGACACCGAGTCTTTTAAAAAGCACTAGATTTGCTAAGGAGAGAATCAAGGAAACTGTTTTTCTGAAAATTCCTCAGTCACAACTCTGGGAAGATGCTGGTTGGAGAAAGAAGAGGAGAAATAAAGAAGATTTCTCAAGAGTTTAAAGACACTGGGAAAATGCCATACAGAATGCTGTATTTTAAAGAATTAGAGGAAAGAAACTTAACTGTCGTCTTCAAAATCCTATTGACCATATAACGGTGAGATAACTTCTAGCCCCACAGTGCTGCTCAGGGTGCAGATGTGTGGAAAGGGGACCACTGGGAGCCGCAAAGAATGTTCTGCTTTTTGGAGCAGTTTGAATATGTCTGAAATGCAGCTCTTGGAAAAGATAGTGTCCATTCACTCCACCAAAGCTCCCTGCAGGGAGTAGATGTGAAGGCTGCTTCACTTGACTTGAACCAAACTGGATGATTCTTGCAAACATTTCTAAATCTTCCAATGAAAAAGGAGGGCTCTAGAGTCCCCAAACCGAGAAAGGCAATGGATGGGGAAGTACTTGGCATTAGATGTGCCCCTGCCATCCAAGAGCCGATCCCAAATCTGAGAAGGGAAGGACCTGGAAGGATCAGCAGGCCATGGAGCAACTCACCCAAGCCTAGTGATCTTTTGGCCCACAGATATTAGAGGCAGCTAGTCCATTCCTCCTACTACTCAGGGGCAGGAACTGAGCTTGCCAGACTGTGTGCTCCTCCAGCCCTCTCCTCCCCTGCCCATCCCCAAACCCACACCCTAGCACACTGTGAACCCTCATAGCCTTTCATTGAATAAAGTGCTTCTGTGTGTGTGTGTGTATATATATATATATATTCTGTGTGTATACTATATAGTATATATTATATATGCATTATATATAATGTATCCATTATATATACATTTATATATATGTATTTATATATACATTACATATAAAATGTATATACACCGAGAATATGTCTCAGTAAGAGTATATAATGCATGAGTGTGTATGCGTGGATCTGTGTATGTGACTGTGTATGAGTGCCTGTATGTGTATGTGAATGTATGTGTGAGTATATAATTGTGATTTTTTTACACATGTATGTGGACCTCATGCATAGTGTGCGTGCGAATGCAGTAACCCTAACCTTGCAGTTGTCTTGTTTGCAAAAGGCAGCCTGTTCTAGGGTAAGGCAGGTCCAACATTCAATTGAGGGCATTCCTTTAAACCAACCTCTACCTTTGTTCCTGGAGAACGGTGGCTTCATACTCACACAGCCACACTTGCACACGCAGTGACACAGATTTTCAACAACCATTCTCTGGGCAAAAGGAGGATGTTTGTGTGGAAGGAGGAGCCCTTAAATGAACAGTTGCAACATATGTCATGGCTACTATATGCCATGGCTACTATTCTGGTTTTGTTTTACATCCAAAACATCAAGCAAAATGGGGAAGAAGAGGAAAGCGTTCGCACATAACACACTTCTAATTAACTGAATCCAAAGTTGACTGTTTTCATAGAGGGCAGACTGCCTTCTGGAGTTTAGGGGTATAAGAAAACATCTTTCCAGGATTGGATCCATTTCTTTGAGAATACCATAAGAAATTACAAGGTTTCCAAGTGTCCATCAAATGGGAACTGGTTAAATTAATCACAGTTTATCCTATAATGGAATTTCATAAAGCCATTAAAAAGGACAAGGTGACTTCTATGAACTGACATGCCCACATGGCAAGCTGTCCATGATAAGCAAAAGTGTTAAATGGAAAAAAACAACAGGCTGTAGAGCAAAATGTGTAATATAAGCCCATTTTTGTTTTTTAAAAACACAAATATAGGTATAGATATAAGTATAGGTATAGATATATCACTATATACCTTCTGAGTGTGTAAGCATGGAACAGACTGGAAGGTCACATGCTAAACTGTTAATGCCGGTTACCTCTAGACAACAGAATCGGGAAATTGTGAAACATTTGGGAAGGGAAACATTTCACTCTCTAATTTCAACATTTTGGTATTGTTTGAATCTTTACAAAAAGCATGGAGCGTAGAAGATAGTATGTCTGTTGGTGTTATTACAGAAAGCATCCGAACAACAGATATTCCAAGACGCCTTGTGTGTGATCACCTGTTTTCAGAATCATGATGAGGTAGGTAAGGAAGACCCACCATTGCTAATGAATGAGCAGGAGGAGAAGAGGTGGATGCTCAGAGCCGAGTCCTCTCTGGAGGAAATGACACATGTCTCTTAAACGGAGAAACATGACCCCGTTAGCAGGTGCAGATGGTAGAGTGGCACAGCCCCCCGCCCTCTAAGGCAGGGCAAGCATTTGTGGCTTTCCCCTCGGTGAGTTGTTTTCACTGATGACAACTGTTCTTGATACGCTGAATTGCAATTATGCAAATTATCTATTACATATTAAAACATTTGTTTTACCGACCATGTTGGGGGGGGCATAAGGTACTTAGATGTCTGGAATATCAATAATCAAAAAAGGGCATTGTTTACTGCTATATAACTTTTATAGTAATGATAAATATAGTATTTGAAAGTTTGCGTGAAATAATCAGGTTTCAAATATATATTGTAAACCCTCTGTTTGAAGCCAACTTTTTTTTTTTTTTGATTTTTTTTTATTTATTTACTTGACAGAGATAGCCAGCGAGAGAGGGAACACAAGCAGGGGGAGTGGGAGAGGAAGAAGCAGGCTCATAGCGGAGGAGCCTGATGTGGGGCTCGATCCCAGAACAATGGGATCACGCCCCGAGCCGAAGGCAGGCGCTTAACCGCTGTGCCACCCAGGCGCCCCTGAAGCCAACTTTTGAATGACCCAACCCCCACTTCTCACCCCAGGTTAGTTTCCTCCTCTCCCCGGGTTAGTGCTACCAACTCCTCCCACTATTCAGTAAGGCTACCCTTTGGAAAATAAACTATGTTTTAAATAGGATCAATAAAATTCATTTGGGCTGGTAAACAGTCTATTTAAACACACATTCTGAAGGCAAATATAAGTATGGATGAAATTAGCCCCTGTTTCTGAGTGCTTGCTATCGCTCTTTCTCTCATGGACTAGAGCTCGTGAGCAAAGGAACTCTAAATCCTCAGCTCATTTTGACAGTACAAAGTCCCTTCGTTGGATGACCATTTCACTCAGTGATGACTTTGCATCGAAACATTTCCTATTACATGGTTTGGGGAGGGGTTGATCCCTCATCACATGAGAATAGCCCAATTATTCAAATATTCTAAGTGGTCAAATAAAGAGAGTCATTTCCATAGATCTTAATAATCATGTATGTAAGGAGAAATGTTTAAAGTTAAGGACCATGGGGCCTAATCTCACACGAACTTGAATAATTAAAATTCATTAGACAAAATTGTTTGTTAGGACATAAATTAAAATGACAATATCAATTAATCAAAATTTTGTAAAACTTTTGCACGTTTTAATCTTGAGAATTTATCTTAGAGAAATAATTCATGAGCCTAAAAATATTCAGCTCTAAGAATATGTGTTATAATATTATCTAATAGAAAAAAATGAGAAACTACTGTAATGCCTAAACTTTGAGTATTGATTAAATAAATCATGGTTGATTCATGTAATATTATGCTGATTTTAAAAATGATGCTAATAACACCTTAATTACAAAAAAATGATAAAAAAAAAAAACAACTTACAAGAATGCGTGTAGAAATCCAATGCTTCAAAATAGTTCCTAGCAATGAAAACATACACAATAAAAAGCTCTTGGAAGTATTTATTGTCAGTGAAACTGCTTTGGCTTTTTTTCTCTCTTTTTTATTCAATTATTTCTTTTAAGTTATAGAGGTGATGTGTGAACATAGTTTTGAAAAGACTTCAACCAGTACAGAAAAGTGATTATATGCAAAGTCTCCCTTCTCTCTAAATAAAAAAAACCAAAAAACAAAAACAGAAAGACACAAAAAGACCATTGTTCACAATTTCTATTTTTAACGATTTTTGTGATTATCATTGGAACTTTAAATAGTGTATCTGCATTTCAACGTTTTTATTTGTGTAGTCATCAGCTTAGCCATTTCTGCGACGTTCTTAGCACGTGTAGCTGGGACTTCAAATGCCACGGATGTGAGGGCGTGTGAAGCAGCCCGTGTCGTGGTGGAGCTTACTGTCCAAGGGGTTTATTTGCTCTCCAGTGCTGCTTTACCCAGTATCCTTGTACACACCACAATGAAAAAGTACTTTCAAATTCATGCACTTGCCCTCCCTTTTGCACTTTCTCCTCTTCAAATAGGAGTATTTGCAAATATATAACAATTTTTACCTTGTCAAGGTTTATAATGTTTGCATCTCATCTTAGAAGTCACTCTTCCAGGCTTTATTCACAGGTTCATTATAAAAATCGAGGCCCAAAAGTCACATTTACAATAACAGATGGCTATGTACTTTATTATAATCAGTCTCTGTGAAACCATGCAGGGTGTCTGGACTCACAGAGAAAACAGACTTTGGGTAGGAACATGGCCATATCAATTCAGCCTTTTTTTCTTTCACAGAGGAATCGTAAAAAAGCAACGAAGATTTTTTTTTTTAATCCACAAACTTTATTTTCATCGAAACTTAAAGACAGATGTAGTCTGCAGACTATAAAGTACAAGTAAAGGACAAAGGAGCAGAAATATTGGGAGTGTTATAGGGCCTACTAGGGGCATGTGTATATGGGCACGATAAAGATCATTTCGCAAAACTACGGATGGGGTGGTGGGTGGGGGGATGGGTTAAATGGGTGTTGGGTATTAAGGAAGGCACTTGCGACAAGCACTGGGTGTTGTATGTAAGCGATGAATCACTAAATTCTACTCCTGAAGTGAATATTACAATATATGTTAACTAACTATAATTAAATAAAAACTTGAAACATTAAAAAATTTCTTTAAAAAACAACTACGAAGAGCATATTAATGGTGAAGCATCACTTTCCCCTTCCAATTGGGACTTTAACATTGTATTTAACTTCTATTTAACATTGTACTGGCATTCTTTTTTTTTTAAAGATTTATTTATTTATTTGACAGAGATAGAGACAGCCAGCGAGAGAGGGAACACAAGCAGGGGGAGTGGGAGAGGAAGAAGCAGGCTCATAGCGGAGGAGCCTGACGTGGGGCTCGATCCCATAACGCCGGGATCACGCCCTGAGCCGAAGGCAGACACTTAACGACTGCGCCACCCAGGCGCCCCTGTACTGGCATTCTTAATCAATGCGGTAAGGCAAGAAAAATGTGGAAAGAAAGAAGTAAAATTTTTGTGATTTGCATATAACTTGGTTATATACACATAAAACCTTATTATATATTCTTATAGAATATATATAAATAATATAAAATATAATCTTATAATATGTAAGATATATTATATATAGTATATATTTATATTTTTATATAAATAATATAAAATGGAAATATAAATAATATAATCTTATAGAATATATATTAATAAATAATAAAAATACCAAAACTAATAAGTGAACTAAGCAAGGTGAAGATACAAAATCAATATATAAAAATCAACTGCATTTCTATATCTTAGTAGCAAACAATCAAAAATGAAATTTTAAAAATAACACAAATACCTAATAATAAATCTAAGAAAAGATGTGTAAAGTCTCTGTACAGGAAACAACAAAACATTCTTGCAAGAAATCTCCAGGCCCAATCAAAATCCCAGAAGACATTTTAACAGAGGTTGACAAGCTGATTCTAAAAATATAAACAAAAAGAACCTATAAAAGATTTTGTAAAAGAACAAAGTTAGAAAACCTATATGGTCCAATATTAAAACTTATTATAAAGGTGCAGGATTAAGACAATGCTGTATTGGTGCAGGTGTAGACATCAATAGAATAAATAGAGAGCCTGGAAATAAACCCATACTTACAAGGTCAACTGATTTTCAAAAAAGATTCCAAGGTAATTCAATGGAGGAAAGAAGGGTCCCTTTCACAATTGGAATCAATATGGAAAAAAATGAACCTCAGCTCTTGCATCCCACTGTACATAAGAATTGACTCAAATGAATTATATGTGTGTGTGTGTGTGTGTGTGTGTGTCTAAAGCTAAAACTAAAACTAAATTTTCTAGAATATAAGAAAAAGCTTTATTACCCTAGGCAAAGATTACTTTATGCACACAATAAACACTAACCACAAAAAAGAAAATTGGTTTGGGCTTCATCAAAATTGAAAACACCTACTGCTTGAAAGACAAGAAAATGAGACGAGACTATCTAACAGAAGTATCTAGAATATATTTAGAATTTCTACATCTCAATATTAAGAAGATACACAATTTACAAATGAACAAAAGATTTGAGCAGACACTTCACAAATGAAGATGTATAGATGGCAAAGAAAACATGTGAACTAATGCTTATCATCATTATCAAAAGGGAAATACAATTTGAAAGCACAACGAGAACACTACACACAAACTAGAATAGTTGAAATGGAAAATCCAGACAGCACTGAGTGTTGGTGAGGATGGAGAGCAACTGGAACTCTCCCATGCTGATGGGACTGTAAAAGAGTACAGTCGTTTTGGAAAACACTTCAATCGTTCCTTATACACGTAAACCTTCCCTATAGCCTAGAAATTCCTAAGTATTTACTCAAGAAAAATGAACACATACACCTACAAATTATACACAAATGCTCCGAGTTGAAAACAGCCCTAATTGAGCCCACGCATCCATTAAGAGGTCATTCAATGCACACATAGTAGTATATTCATATACTGAAATACTGCTCAGCACCAAACGTGAATTACTCAGACATGCACAAACAGGAATGGACCTCAAAAACATTACGCGTGAGTGAGAAAAGCTGGGTACGCAAGAGTATATATACTCTTTGTGAAGTCCAGAAGCAAATAAAAACGAGTCAGTGGTGACAAGCCCAAAAGTGCTTGCCCAGTTGAGAGTTCTAGAAAGAACACAAAGATACTTTGGGGGGTGATGCAAACATGCCACATTTTGTTTTGGGTGGTGTTTGCATAAGTAAATACTATTGCCAAAACTCATAAAACTGAGCACTTAAACCTGTGCATTTTATTGCGTGTAAATTATGCTTCAGTGAAACAAATTATGATTATTAGATTTCTGTGTACAATACTGTTGTTCAGCAATAATACCATTGTTTTCAAGAGATACTGATGGAGGGGCGCCTGGGGGGCTCAGTCGGTTAAGCAGCTGCCTTTGGCTCATGATCTCGGGGTCCTGGGATTGAGCTTCGTGTCAGGCTCTCTGCTCAGCAGCAAGTCAGCCTCTCCCTCTGTGATCTCTCTCACTCTCATTCTCTCTCAAATAAATAAATAAATAATCTTAAAAAAAAAAGATGCTGATGGACTATCTTGCATTATGGTAACTGGTTTTGGGGTTTTTCCGTATTATAACTGTTTGCAACTTTATGAAATCTTCATAAATGTGATCAATTGCAGTCATAAAGTTGTGAAACATTTAAAAATGACAACCAGCAGACTGGGGAAATATTTGCAACTCATCTTTCTGAAAAGGGCTAATTGCCCTTATACCTAAGAATTCTTAAAAATTTATTTTTAAAATGCCCTAAATTAACAAAGTGAAAACAGCCTTTACTCTAGGAGTGGAATGCTCTTGTCACAAGTGGATTCAACTCTTGGGTGTAGCCACGTTTCCTGTTTCTGGTTTTGTTGCCCTGTCTGATGGTGGTCTGGAAAAATGGAGAGAGGGAGGGGGAAAAGGGCAGTAAGAAAGGGAGGAAAGAAAGTAAAGGAAGAAGATAGATACATATCTCTGCTCCAAAAAAGTACTGGATAAAAGTATGTCAACATATTTAAACAGGGGGTGAAATTATAGATTTTTTCCTTTTTATGCATTATCTGTGTTTTTCTACAATGACTGTATATTACTTTCTGCTCATTTATAGGAAATGCTATCATGCAAATGAGAACTATTTCTGGTGAACCTATTATACTTACAAGTACTTTAAATAATTTTCATGGAGTTCAATTTATGAGTTGAAATTTTATTCCTTCAACAGGCAATGCTTTTATTATTCATTTATCCCCACCCACCCACAGAACAGGGATGAATTAAGAGAGCTTCATGAACTTTTACTTATAAATTCTGCATAATTTTATATTCCAAAAGCAGAGAATATCTTTAAAGTCACTTAAATCTACCTAACTTATATTTGGAGTTTTATTCTATAGTTTCTATCGGAGATGGTGCTCATATTGGCTTCTTAAAATACATGCCAAAAAAAAGAGGAATCCATGGAAAATTTATTTGTCCTTTAAAAAAAAGCCTTTGTATTATATTTCAAACACATATAAAAATAGAGAATTCTTTAGTGGACCTTGTGTAACCATAACCTAGATTTAACAAGCATTTTGCCATATTTGCTTCATCTTTTAAAAAATAAATTAAATGTTGTAAGGGCCGCTTGGGTGGCTCAGTCCATTAAGCGTCTGCCTTCTGCTTAGGTCATGATCTCAGAGTCTCGGGATCGAGTATCACATCAGCTCCCTGCTCAGCCAGGAGTCTGGTTCTCCCTCTGTCCCTCCCCCTGCTCATGCTTATGCTGTTTCCCTGTCTCTCAAATAAATATAAAATCTTAAGTTAAAAAAAATTAACATTATGAGATTTTATCCCCAAGCACTTCAGCATGCATTTCTAAAAAAAAAAAAAAAAAAAAGATACCTTCTTACATAACCACAAAACCATTTTCACACTTAACAAAATTAAATATAATTTCTTAATATCATCTAATTCTTAGACCACCTTCCATTTACTTTATGTACCCCCAAAATGTATTTTGCAGTTATTCGTTCAAACTAAAATCCACATAAGGCCCAACTGACCCTAAGTTAAATGAATTTCTAAAATCTAGTCATTTTAAAATCTAGAACAGTTCCCATCATCACCACCACTATGTTCTTTAATTTTTTTTTTTCATACGGTATTGACTCAAAGACATTTGGTCAGCTGTTCCAAAAGCGTTTTCTGGCAATTTAAACAATGGTTCGAGAAAGCCACCAAAGAACTCACTGCAAAAATCATCATCCCTAAGCACAACGTCAGATTCATATTTTAACATCTAAATTTTGCAAATCTTGATCTTGGACATCAAGAAGGTAATGGGGGTAGGGGTGAGAGGTGGGGTGGGGGGAATAGTAGAAAAATGTCTTGAAACTGGCATACAAGTGGACTGATTCAGATCAGCTCTCTTTTGTTATATAAGACCTGATGTGGGGAAGAATGCTGTCTCGCCTTTGGTACCTCCAAACCTGGAAGAGACATGACAATTTCCCTTCTGGCCTGGAGGAACACAAGCTTAATGTAGCTTGCAGGAAGCCTGATTTCAGCTAGCTTTAACACCCCCAGAAGGAGTTAAAATGTGAAAGAACAGCACTTTTCCTTTTAAGAGGCCTATCTTATCACAGACACCAGGGGTAGGAGAAAACATTTTAAGCTAATGATGTTTACAGCTAACCAGATCTGGTTGAAGCAATCCACTGGACTTGAGTTTGCAAGTCTCATTTCTTATAAGGTCCATTTATCTTAGAATGTTCCACCACTAAAAGTACCTTGTCTTCACATTTCTCTGAATATTAGGCTAAACAATGAATTCTTCTCCCAGCTGGTTAACTATCTTTAACCTCCCCCCAGGCTGCTACAGTATTGTGTGTGTTAACTCAACTGCATTACAAATTCTCTAATATTGAACAACAACAACAACAAAAGAGACAAATACTAAGCATAATGAAAGGAATGTTGCTAGGGAGATTTTTACATGATGCAACCAAGAAAGTCCTCCATGTATAGATGGCAGAATTTTTAAATCATCCAATGTACAGTAATTGAACGTCAGCTCACGGGGTCAGACACGCATCTCTATACTGGCCTGGAAGAGAGTGTGGCCCTCCTTGCCAGACCTGGGTCACATGCCCAGCCCAGAGGTCGGAGGTGAAGTCAACTTCATCCAAACCTAAATCTAAGAGTGCTGAACAGAGGCTTCCCCGAGGAATATCAGAGAGCAGCCACCAGCAGAAGGGGGAATAGATATTGGGCAGGTAGAACCAACAGATGGACATCTGTAGGCCCAGGAGTAAATGAGAGCAGGACTCTACAGACATGGAGAAGGGGTGGTCATTGGTGTGTGTGCCCTCTTTCCATTCAAATGCCTAGGTTCCTAATATCTCATAACTAACTAATCTTGGCCCTTCTCCCAATGGCCTCCCATTCTCTTAGGACTCCATCAGGTTTGTTGGCCTACTGGGCAAGTTTCCTAATGTATCTCCTCTCCTAGGGAGACATTATCTCCAGCTAAGTGCATTTTCTAAAGTTCTTAATGGAATGCTGTACTAGAAAGAATGTTTGGGTTCCAATCCCTGGAAACACATCATGGTTCAGCTATCTAGGGTGTTGGGTCTAGTGTAGAGGGAAAAGCCATTCATTCTGGATGGGTTTTTCTAGACCTTGGGAAGCAATGTAAGGAGCAGTCATTTAATGTTTCAGTGACAGAGGGAAAGAAGGTAGGGAGGTGTTTTTAAAGACTTTATGTTGAGGGAGGGGAGGACTAGGGTGGGCAGAATGGTAAAGGAGATCAAAAGATACAAAATTCCTGTTATAAAATAAATAAATCACACGGATATCTGATCAGCATGGTGACTATAGTTAATAATACAATATTGCATATTTGCAAGTTACTAAGAGAGTAAATATTTGGGTTTTTTAAAGATTTTATTTATTTATTTGAGAGAGAGAGAGAGGGGGAGAGCACAAGTCAGGAAGGGGCAGAGAGAGAGTGAGAATCTTTTTTTTTTTTTTTTAAGATTTTATTTATTTATTTGACAGAGATAGAGACAGCCAGCGAGAGAGGGAACACAAGCAGGGGGAGTGGGAGAGGAAGAAGCAGGCTCCCAGCGGAGGAGCCTGATGTGGGGCTCGATCCCACAATGCCGGGATCACGCCCTGAGCCGAAGGCAGACGCTTAACCGCTGTGCCACCCAGGTGGCCCTGGGAGAGAGAGAATCTTAAGCAGGCTCCACGCCAAGCACAGAGCCCTGTGCAGAGCTTGATCCTAGAACCCTGGGATCATGACGTGAGACAAAGGCAGACGCTTAACCAACTGAGCCACCCAAGGGCCCCACTAAGAAAGTAAATCTTAAAACTTCTTGTCACAAGGAAAACAATGTCATTATGTGCAGTGACAGATATTAACGAGATTTCCTGTAGTGATCATTTTGCAATACATACAGATATTGAATCATGAGGTTGTATACCTGGAACTAAGAGAATGTTATATGTCGATTATATCTCAATAAAAAAATAAAAAATTTTCAAACAGATTTCATTTTTTTAAAAAGATTTTATTTATTTATTTGACAGAGAGAGAGCCCACACACAAGCAGGGGGAGTGGCAGGCAGAGAGAGAGGGAGAAGCAGGACTCTATCCCAAGATTCTGGGATCATGACCTGAGCTGAAGGAGATGCTTAACTGACTGAACCACCCCGACGCCCCAAAAAGATTTCATTTTTAAGAGCAGTTTTAGGCTTACAACAAAACTGAGAGGAAGGTGCAGAGGTTTCTCGTACACCCCTGCCCATCCACACACAGCCATCTCTGGGATGTGCATTCTCCACCAGAATGGTCCATTTTGTACCAAGAACGAACCTATATTGACACACCATAATCCCGCAGAGTCCACAGTTTACCTTACGGTTCACTCTTTTTTTTTTTTTTTCTTTTTCAGCTCTTTTGAAAGCTGATGTATAGTAAACACACAATTTATATTAGTTTCAGATGTACAACATCGTGATTTAACAATTCTATACATTACACAAGGCGCACCATGATAAGTGTTGTTCCCATCTTCTTGGTGTTGTACCTTCTATGGATCTGGACAAAAGGGGAGTGACATCAACCCACTATTATACCACAGGCAGCATTTTCATTGCCCTAAAAAGTCTCTGTGCTCTGCCTATTCATCTCCAGCATTTCACCTCCCCTGAACCCTCCGGGGCTGGGAGTTTTCAAATCACCAAACAGACTTGCCTTTCTAGTAAAGAGACCCCGCCCAGAGCTTTCCTCGCCCAATGAGGTCATTTGGTCCTGCCTTGAGGTTTTTTTCCCCTTCTCCTCCCCTCCCGCAGGAGCCCAGAAGCAGAGGGAAAACTCTGTAAACACGGGCATAAAGACAACACCAAGTTTCCTCTGACTCCCCCCGAATCACTTATCGGAGTCCTCCAGCGAGGGCCGCGTGTGTGCTGAAAGATGCACGGTAAACAGTGAAGGATGATAAATAAAAAATACAAAGGCAAATGAGTCATGTTGGCAAGTGAATTTATGTTTATACAAAATACTTGTGGAACATGCCTTTCCACTGTGGAGGTTGGGCTAATCCATCACCATGACGCTAATGTTGCGGGAAGCAGATCCGTCAGGCCGCCGTGACCACTGCTGGTGAACAGACCACTCCATTCTCAGCCATCACGACTAACAAAATCAGGACACAGCCCGCTCCGCTCGCAGGAGATGCAAACTTGAAAACGCTTCCCAAACGCTCCCCTACACCCCCAGGGGGGCTTGCACGCCAGGTAGTCTAGATGTAGAACAGGAGGGGAATGTCAAGGGAACATCCCACACGTCGATTCTTCCAGAGCCTGGCGAACATCTGGCGTGGTGCCCAAACTCCTGGTGCCAAGCATGCCTTTGTTTGTCATAAAGCTGTTCTCGTTTTGTCCAGAGAGGCTCCGCTCAAGGCCTGGGTGTGTGGCCTTTGCTTTCCAATTATATAAGACGCTGAAACACACAATCTGGATCACACAGGCCAGAGCATGATTTCAAAACTGCTTACCGGCAGACACCAAGAGAGTCCTTTGTGCTCATTTTTAACTTCCCCGTGTATTTGCGACTGCACCAGGACACTGGCTCACTCAATGAGTAGTCCGAGCTGGTGGGAACTGTGCTCGGCGTTATGGAATTTGGAGAGTCATAAATCATGGTCCCTTTTCTCAAATGAGAGGGAAAGGTACAGTTGGCCATGTTAAATATCACAATTAATTAAGTGCGCAACCGAAAGTACAAGTAAGGACCTATGGGAACATGAAAAAATGGGCTTCATGTGGATCCAGAAAAACTCTGCGGAGGAGATTTTTTTTTTTTAAGATTTTATTTATTTATTTGACAGAGAGAGAGCACAAGCAGAGGGAGCGGCAGGCAGAGGGAGAGGGAGAAGCAGGCTCCCCGCTGAGCAGGGAGCCTAACGTGGGACTCGGACCCAGGACCCTGAGATCATGACCTGAGCCAAAGGCAGATGCTTAACCGACTGAGCCACCCAGGCGCCCCAAGGAGGAGATTTTTTTTGGACCCTGACTTTGAAGGATAACTAAGAGTTACTACTCTGTTATCATTATTTTCTTTTATTGCCTAATTTCAAAGGAAATATGTTTGTATTAAAGAAAATATACATAAGCAAAATCCCCATAATTCTATAACTCAAATGTAACTATCATGGGTAGTACCATTTTTTTCTAGGAATATGGGTTTTTCACACACACACACACACCATACAAAAAACTTGAAGTGATCATACTTCATGATTTGACTTGCAACCTGCTTAACCCACTCTGTGTGTGTGTGCGTGTCTGCATGTACACACCTAATATTACAGCAGAGGCTCTCTTACCTGACATAATCAGTACTAGCTAGTCCATCAGCAAAAAAAAAAAATCAGGGACGCTTGGGTGGCTCAGTCAGTTAAGTGTCTGACTCTTGATCTCAGCTCCAGTCTTGATTTCAGGGTCATGAGTTCAGGCCCTGCGTTGGGCTCCACTACTTAAAAAAAAAAAAAAAAAAAAATCAGTCAAAGAGAGAAATCATCAAATATAATAAAAACCAATGCCTGAAATCCTTATTTTAATTTAAAGTCATGTTCCTTCATTCGCCACTCATCTGGTGCAGGGCCAAGGCCTTTCCCTTCGGGTGTGACATTGCCAAGGGAGAGCCACACCAGCATTCTTGCCATAAGCCATCCTCCTAAATCATTAGGGACAATTCCTAGTTTCAAACTCTTTACCCGGGACAAAGAATTTAGAGAAACCTTCCAGAACTTTACAGTTCCTTTCTGGTCTTCCAGTTACCTCGCCCACCTAATTCCATAGCATTTTTTAGGGACTTCTTATTTATTCAGTCATTACAAAGCATTCAATTTTATCTTGGTAGAAAGATGGACCCTCTTCATGTTCGTCTGACATCCCAGTTGGCGAAATACTTAAACACATATGAACGTGTAAGTATGATAACCAGGACAACTACCTGTCAGGGGGGTTGGGAACAGATGACTCACCCAGCAGCTGTAGAGAGGACAGGAGTATCTTCCTGTTGCCAGCAGCGAAAGCATTTGGGCTGCCTGCCGAGGGCTTCAGGAAGCAATTCTTACACATGGAATCTATCAAGCCCCACAAGTGGGTTAAAAGTAATTTCTGCTGTGTTTGACAACCCTCTTTCTGTGTCATCGGATTCATTTTCTATTGTTGCTGTAACCAATTACCACAATTCAGCAGCTTAAAGCAACACCCACATTGATCTTACACACTGGTAGACGAGAAGTCTTAGGTGGGCTCACCTGGGTTCTCCCGTTAGGGTCTCACAAAGGTCTCACCAAAACCAAAGTGTTGGCAAGCTGGGCTCTTACCCAGAAGTTCTAGGGAAGAATCGTCTTCATACTCTTTTAGGTTGTTGGTCAAATACAGTTCCTTGCAGTAGTAGGTCTGAGGTCCCCATTTCCTTGCTGGATGTCAGCTGGGATTACTTTCAGCTCCCAAAAGCTGTCCATATTCCTTGGCATGTGACCTTCTCCATCTTCAAGCCAGCAATGATGTGTCAAATTCCCCTCATGTTTCAAATGCATGACTTGCCCTTCTGCTACCAGAAAAGTCTGCTTTTAAAAGGGCTCATGTGATTAGCTCAGATCCACCCAGATAAACCTAGGAAAGTTAACTGTGCCTATGTAAAAGCACAGTCATGGGAGTGATAACTCATCATACCAATAGGTTCTGGGGATTAGAGCACTGGAATCTTGGGGGCCATTTTTAGCATTCCACCTGCCACAGACATTAAAATGGAGACAGAAGGAAAGAACTTTCCAGGCAAAGGGAGAATGTAAGCAAAGACACAGGGAAATGACAGGGCACCAAGCGAACACCTTGGGGGATAGCCACACTGCCTCCCCCTGCAGTCCCAGCTATGGCCTCCATCTACTTCTAACGTTCCAGCTAAAAACAGACAAAAGAAAGTGAGGGAACATGAGAAATTAAATTATGCTAATATATCTAAATAGTATTTCCCTGGGTTGTGTTCCAATTATTAGTTTAAGAAATGATGAGTTAAGAATTGAGGAAACTGTCATCACATTCTTTCCCCAGAGAACAAAAGTGAACACTTGGAAATAATATCCATTTGTCTATTGACAAAGAATGATATAATGACATCAAAAGGCACCCTCTTTCCAGCCATTCAAGAAAAAAAAAATTTAAATGAGAATTCCCAATGCTAACTAGTAAAACTGATACGGTCAAAAATTGCACTGTAAGTGAATACAACTCATTAAGGATACAAATTTGTGCTATTCTAAAAAGGATAAAAATATTCATATTCTTTGACTTTGGGGACTTTATACCAAGGAGATAATCCAAAATAACTTTTCTAAATTATGCAATAAAATTACACTTTGTAGCAATATTTATATACTACAATATATTTCATCTAAATATTCATAATTGAATAATGATTAGTTCAATTATGGTCTCACCATTCAAAGGAATATTATTCAGATATTAGCATTATAATTGTGATGAGCAAAATGAAATACTGAAAAATGTGTATGATACTTTACGTTTAAAACTAAAGTGCAAAACCTGACCTATTATTCTATTGCAGCTATGTGAAAAATGCTGTGCATAACCAAGATTTGGGAGGGAACTTGAAAAATGGAAAAAATTTGAGTAGGATGATGAATGAACTTTTTTTCACTTTGATTTATATTAACAGTACTGTAAGGTTGTTTGTACAATAAATAATAATGATAGTAAGCTTTTTCTTTAAAGATCGTATATGAACTCCAAAAGCCTCTGACTACCATGAATGTCACTGCACCCCCACTGGTTTTTAAAAGGACCAGAGACAATTAATCAAACAAACAAAACACAGATTACAAATCAGGGCCATTGCAAAAAGACCCCTCACCTCTGAGCTCAATGCCTCAAAACCCCTTACAAAACAGAGTCACAAGTACATTTAGCTTCTATGCCTTTTTTCATTTTACTTAAAGGAAATAAGCATGTGTGGTATTATTGAAAATCCTGTCCTCTGCCGTGTGATGCAATGAGGATAAAGAGAATCCATACAATTCACAATTTCTGGAGAGAGAGGAAAAAATATGGTTATCTGCAAGATTGTATTTCAATGAAGAGAGAGTCACTCCCCCTTAATGAGACCCATCATCTAGAGAGTTATTAAGAGACGCTTTGTTTTTCATTGACCACTCGGTAATTCTGCTTAAAGACAGCTCTTACCAAAACTCACATTCCTAACCTGAATTGGGAAGATGATACAGTCAAATGCTGGAAAGTGATTTAAAAAGCAAACAAACCAAAAATCATGCCTCTTAGCCAAAAGTTGAAACAAACTGACCTGTGTCTCCTATTGTGCAGATTTCAGTGTGCAAATACACAGTAACATCTACCTCTCCCATTCTAAGATGAAACTTGTTCTCATTCTGTTTTGCTGGGAATTGGCTCTCTTTCATCCCGGGACCAGCACTGCAGTACCTGAGTCTATAAGGAGAGGGCCTCCTGGATGGGAGGTGGCAGTCCCCATTAAGGTCAACCATTGATCAGGGAGCATTGCCCTGCCTCACCCCTGTTGGTTTCTATTCCCTCTGGTTTCATTTCCATCAAAGAAGCAAACATTGGGAGGAAGCAGTTCTATTACCATATTTAAAATTCCTCCACTAGTCAGCAGCATTCAGGAAAAAATCATGTCTCTTCCAGCTCTACGGGATCTATTGCAAATCCTTTAAATTGTCATATTATCCTCTCATTTGCTTCTATTTTAGCAAAGCAAATGATTAAAAATTAAACTTTCATTTAGGAGCATAATTATTTTAAAGGATGTCAAGGCTTCATGTTAAACAAATTTACCTCAGCAAATAGAATGGGGACTTGGAATTCAATTGAAGAGTTAATGAAATAACTATAATTTAGTTAGGTGAATCAACCTACATCATCTTATTTATTTAAACAGATTTCTCTCCTTATTCAGTTTTCATGTATGTAGTTGTGTTTTTTATTCCTTCAGTAACCATCTTAGCTCCACAGAGTGAATCAGAGAAACATTTTTTTTGTTTTCAATCAGGAAGAGTATTTTTTATTACATGAAAAAAATTAATGTGATTTTCCTCAAATAGGGTGAGAATTTATAAAATAGGAAAGTAGCGATAATTCTAATCTGAATTTCTAATCCTTAAAAATTTCCCATGGAACGTAAAGTTTAGATCTGAGTTACTGAGATAAACTAGTTTAGCTTTAGGAGTTGAAAAAGGCCAATGCCCAGTGCCCGGAGAGTTCTAGATTGAATGAATGAATTAAATGTGATAGGCAGCCTTCTTCTATTGCCCCCAGTGATCCCTGCCTCCTGGCAGTCATACTCTTCTTTAATCCCTTCCCCTTGGATATGGGCTGGACCTAGGGACTTGCTTTTTAGGCACAGAATGTGACAAGAGTGATGGAATGTCATTTCTGAGACTCACAAAAGACCATAACTTCCGTCTTGTTGATACATATCTTGTCTTCTCTCTCACTTGCTCTGATAAAGCAAGCTGTTTTGAGCTGCCCTATGGAAAGGCCTACATGCAAGGAACTAAGGGTGTCCTCCACCCAACAGCCAGTGAAGAATGAGACTCAGTCCCATAGCCCACAGGAAACGGAGTTCCACCCACTAGGTCAGTGAGATTGGGAAGTAGGTCTCTCTGCTGTGGAGCTCTTAGATGACCACAGCCTCAGCCAACCCCTTGACTGCAGTCTGGGAGGGACCTGAGCTGTGCCCAGATTTCTGATCTGCAGAAACTATGACATGATAAACGTTTTTTTAAGCCACTAATTTTGGGGTGACTTGTTACACAGCAGTATATATATGACTAATACACTAACCAATAAATTCATTTATGGCAGAACATCTCTCCCAGAAACACATTCATATTGAAATGCCTCAGCTCTACCTAGCAGATAACTCAGAATTATTTCGGATGATATGGCCTCCAGGCTAAAATATATGCTAACCAGTCAACTATCCAAGCACTCGGTACCAGGAGCTGGTGAGGAAGGAGGCCATAGTGGAGGTCACGTGAGATACATGAAGAAAGTGCCACCCCTTTGCTTCTTCTACCCTAAAATCGTATCCACCCCTCACCAGCCTAATAAGCCTACTAGATTTTACTAGGGGGTGGGGAGTTAGAGGGTTGTGGTAGCCTATGGTTAGCATAGACTGCTAGTCTATTGTTAATAATATACAGAAAAAGAATCTATGATTAAGGGGCTAAATTACTTAGAAAAAAACATTAACAATAGGGCTATAGTTCTGCTTTGCATCTAGTAGGCATTCAATATACAATGAATTTTTTTTTAAATTTTTTTTAATTGTACAAGCTGTAGGGTGTGGTCTTGGGTGGCCATTCCAAATGGCCAAAGGTAGGAAAATTCTATCTGCAATAGATGGTTCATAAAATGGTCTTTCTAGAGCCTTCCACGTTTAATGTGTGTGTGTGTGTTTTTTTTTAAGATTCTATTTATATATTTGAGAGAGAGAGAGAATGAGCCAGGGGAGTGGCAAGCAGAGGGAAAGGGAGAAGCAGGCTCCCCACTGCACAGGGAGCCACACATGAGCCTTAATCTCAGGACCCTGGGATCATGACCCAAGCTGAAGGCCGACGCTTAACCGACTGAGCCCCCCAGCGGCCCTTAATGTGTTTCTTAATGTATATCATCTCTACTAAGTACAGATACTTTGCCTCTGGTGTGGAACGCATACCAAGGGTGACCTGTGAGAAGATTTTGGTGGAAAGTGGACATGTCACTAAATGGATTCTCTTTTAATCCTTCATATTACTCTAAGAACAAGCCTCATTTGGGGATAGTCTTTGACATCTGTCTAATAACTTGCTAGAATCTGATCTTCAGGAAGAGAGAACAAGGGGCCCCTGGGTGGCTCAGTCGGTTAAGCCACCTACTCTTGATTTCATCTCATGTCATAATCTCACGGTCATGGGATCAAGCACCAAGTTGAGCTCTGTGCTCAGCCGGGAAACTCCTTGTCCCTCTCCCTCTGCTCCTCCCCCTGCTAGCTCTCTCTCATTCTCAAATAAATAAATAAATAAAATCAAAAACAGAAAGAAGAAAAGTAAAAAAAAGAAAGAGGGAAAGAAAGAAAGAAAGAAAGAAAGAAAGAAAGAAAGAAAGAAAGAAAGAAAGAAAGAAAGAGAAAGAAAGAAAGAAAGAAAGAAAGAAAGAAAGAAAGAAAGAAAGAAAGAAAGAAAGAAAGAAAGAAAGTCAGGCTCAACAACTGTAGTTAGCAGCAGGATCAAACAAGAGTTTAATAATACGGTTTTATTTTCAATATAGTCATTTATGACAAGCAATACTGTTTTGTTGTTTATGATAAGAATATAAAATTTCCTTCCATTTAAAAAGCTGGGAAGCATTAAATAAATTATTAAGCCTTGAGTCTATCACCCTGGGACAGCTTTCTCCTCACCTCCCTCAGCCCCCAAACACAGTATCTCATCTCCTCTCCTAGTTGGGTTAAAGAAAGCTTCTCTTCTCCAACAGAAGGGCCATTGCCTTGGTCCTAGCGCTTCTTGGTCCCTGCCAGTCACCCTCCTTCCCTGCCCCAATCCCCGTGGCCAGGGATGGGATGTATTGATGGCCTTAGGTCAATGGGGCCCCTTACCCACCTCATCGGAAGGGGAATGAGGTCACCCCCACGCAAACCTGCTGGGAAGTAAGGGAAGAAAACACCCCCAAGAGAAAAGTCTGAGGACAGGTCTCTGGGGAAACCAGGAATTCATTCCTGAGCCCCTCCCTTTTCATTGTGACGCCAGAGGGTGATGTACCCTCCCGGGAGGTGTATGAGGAAGGCTGCATGAGACACACGCAAGTCCCACTCCAGAGCCTGGCGCACCGAAGGTGCTCGGGACGCATGTGTTCCATCAATCAGAGACGCATGAAGACTCCCAGGCTGTCTGCTGTCGCCCTGCTGCCCTGTGTCTGCACTTCATGGATGCTGACTGCTCTGCTTCCTTCATTTAATAAAAGCCGGAGTGGTAGTTCCAAATCGCCGAGAACGGCCGGCTGAGTTCACACACAGGCCCGGGGCTGGGGGCGCCGGACGGGTTGACGGGCCGAGACGGGGGTGGGCGGGGCAGGGGCAGGAGGTGGGCTTGGCGGACTCTCTGCTGCCCTCAAGGGCGCTCCGTGCCTCCCATCTCCGCACCTGCCAGCGGCCTGCCCCGCGGGGCCACGTGTTTGAACACTTCGGGCCTTCGCCGGAGGGGATGCCGGGGTTCAGAAACCACGTCTCCGGACCCAGGCGGGAGCCGCAGAGAGAGCCGGGCGGAGCCCTGTTTTCCCAAGGGGCGCGGGGAAGAAAAGAAAGAGAAAACAGCAACTCAATTAGTGGCGGGCTGGCGACGCCAGAGAACAAGCCAAGGGCCCGGGCTCCAGGGGCCACACAAGGGGGCATCTGGAGACGGTGTAGAGTCACCCCTGAGCGCGTACACCCAGGTCCTGGGGCCCTGGGGCTCCCGCGCCCCCTGTGGACTCGCAGCTGCGGGTGTGGACGCCCTGACTCTGGCTGCAGAAACATGCTTCCCCTCCGAGCTGCCAGGCACCAGCCGATCTACCTGATTTTTTTTTTTAATTTTTTTTTTTAAGTTATCGCTGGTCAGCCTGGTGCACAACTTCCCCCCTCCCTTTTCCTTTCAATGTTTTTCTCATTGCATTCTCCTTTGTGCCTGCCCCCAACACTCTCTTAAATGCATTTGGAGGAAAAATTGACCCACGGAAATCTTTGCATTGTTCTCAAGACAGTACTGGAACTTTCTCATGGCCTTAGGAATCCTCTCAGGGCCGTGCTCCTAATAAACCAAACCTGGAAAGTGGAAGAAATCAGTTTTACAACCCTGCTAACTCTCTTTAAAATTGAGACGCGAGCGGAGAGGCCAGCTTGGACTTTTTGGTGACTTACTACGTGCCTTCAGGCTAGGGACCTGTGGCCCTCCACGACAGGGAGCTGAGGGAACAAAGGGAGGTACCAGCTTCCCCTGCGGGGAATTGACTAGGGCCAGGTTCCCCTGGGTGCTCTACGGAGCAGCTCTGTGCCTGGAGGTATTATTAAACCCATTTTGCAGAGAGAAAAGTGAAGCCTGCAAGTGAGTGACTTGCCCAAGGTCCCCTCCATTGTAAGCTGTACAGTTAGGTCTGGAATCCCGGTCTGTGGGTCTGCAAATGCTCTTGAACCTCTTCTCGTGCCCCATAAGATTCTCACTGGGTTATCAGCAATTTTAGCCACTGCTCAATTTAATGAAATCACCTACAAACACAGTGACTGTCATTACCAGTCAGTGCCTGTGTTAACCATCTGCCGGCAGCCGTAGTTTCTGGAAGGCCATGTTAAAGAAGAACTATTGAGTCTCTGCGGTAGAGACTCGGGCACTGGTTAATTTTCCCTCAGGCCAGTAGGTGCAGCCTGGCCCTCAGGTGTGTGCACTTTCCATGGAAATCATCTGCCCACACTGATGTCAGCACCATAGAAAGTTCAGCATCATGAAAGCATATTCCCTTGCTTACATTTTCTGGTGCAGATTTTCTCTTTTTCGGTGTCCTTGGGCTTAAAGCCTTCATAAAGCATTGTAATCTAACGTCACAATGACAATGTGTATTTCCTTCTCAAATGTGAGAAATGAGAAAAGCCATAATCATAGATTAATACCAGAGTGTAAAATGCAGTGTCTCAGTCTGAGATTTAGAACAACATCTTTACCAATTCTCCAGTTTTCCTCTTGAAGAAAATTTTCCATCCTCTTAAGACCTGCTTATTATGTCAGAAGAAAATTTGCTTATTTCTTTAGCTGCATTTCTCCTTTGTTTTGCCTGAATGATGTGGGTAAAAACTAGATGTACTAATAAATACCTAGGTATCATAGAAGCAGGAAGAAAAGGACTGATAATCTAAGGTTAAAAATGAAATTCAATTAAGACTTGTAACTTCTTGGCTGTAAGGAATAAACCTTTTGCTTTCCCATGTTTATCGAGTCTCTATTGTAAGTCAGGCCCGGGGCGAGGTGCTAAAGAAGAAAACAGATTCTCTGCCAGCCTTCATGGACCCACAGAGCAGTGGGGAAGACAGACCTGAGGCCAAAAGTTACTAATTATGAATTAAAAAATACAGGGAAATACGGGAACATCTAGCAGGAGGATCGAACCCAATCTGGGATCAGGGAAGCTTCCCCAGGGAAGGAGAGTCTCCTGTGAGTTAAGAAGGAGATAGCCAGGCAAAGAGCCCTGTAGGCCATGGAGAGGATGCCTGAAGAACAGAAGGCAGGAGGAGAGCCTGGCAGGATGGAAGAACGGAGAAGATTCCAGAACGACTGAAGGGGAAAGATAGGAAAGACAGTGGTGCCAGGTGAAGTCGGAGAGGTCCCAGCCTAGCAGTGGACATGATCTTTGCCACAGGAACCTACCCCACTGGTGTAAAGCCAGGAGTGTAAGCTCCATGAGAACAGGGAACAAGTTGCCATACGTGACAGATTTGCTAGCTCCGTGCTAGAAATAGCAGGTTCTAGTAAACAGCAGCTATTCCCACGCTATTATCACAAATCCTCATGCATAATAATCCCATTTTTTCTTGTTTTCCTTCCCTGCTTGAAACTAAATGTTGCTCCTATTTTTCCCCATTTTTTGCTTTCTGACCTGAAGGTCATGGATTCATGAGGTTTCTCTCAACCTCTCATATTCTTCCCTCTTCTTTCTTCCCATGTAATGTATTTAACAATCCCTTACAGTGCCAAGCAGAAGCGGGAAATCTTCCAGCTCAATTACTGGGGGCGGGGAATCCAGGACACTCTTGCCTCTTCAACAAATATCCATTCACTCTAGACTGGCTCAAATCTGGACAAGGCTGGTGGCTTTTACACAACCAACTGGCAAAATAAGGAGGACTTTCTAGTTTGTGTTTTAAATGACAGGTAACATCCCCAAAGGGGATGTTCTAATTCATCATTAAGCTCCTCTTCATTGATTACGATGCCAAAGCTTGGGGTAGCACACAGAAAATGTTGTGTGCCCCGAGTGCCAAATTGGTCCCTCTGCAACTAGAGAAGCATTTTGGAAACCATGTCCAAGGCTGACGTACACACATTTTTGAGTCGTCAAAGCTCATCTCTCTATTGTGGCAGAAATCACCAATCGCTTTGGCTTCTCAAAAAAAAATTGGCACCAGGTACTCTCCAAACACTTGTGCATATGTTGCATTTTGTTTTGTTTTGTTTTCAAGTACTTTGGATTCCAGGAGACCTTCCCAAAAACCTATTTAATAAAGCAACTTGTCCTGAAGGTTTATTTGAATTTATTTATTTGAATTCCTCAGCCTTCTGGGAGAGTCACCCTTTGTTTTAAGAGCCAACTAAGACGACCTGCTATGTCCTTCCACTGTTGGTGACAGGTCCAAAGGCCTTCCCAAGGGGTCAAGGACACAGGTTCTTGCTGCCTTTTGCTCCGAGTTCCTGCTCAGAACTCACACATCCCGCCCCTTCTTCTCAAGCATAAGCAAAGCCACCTTGCTTTCATTTCCCAGGTGCCACCAATCCAGGCTCTGTGTATACCAGACCTGTCTCAAATCTAGGGTCAACAGAAAGTAATTACAGCACAGGACGGAGGTGGGAGAGGGACAGCAATGGAACGCTGGGCAGGGACAGCTACTGAGACTCCATCAACTAGCTCCTGACCAAGACTCTTACTGGTTGCCATCTGTTTGGAACCTTGGGTCACTTGTCCTTTTTCTCTCATCTCCAAAAACCTTTCTCTCTCTTTTTCTCCACATGAATTGCACTGTTACCCTCTCATTCAAAAAGCAACAATAGACATTTTGTGTTCTCAAATAGCAGTCATTTCTTGCCAGTTGCACATTTACTGGAAACTCTTCAAGAAGAGACTACCTTTAAAAGTCAACATCTACAACTTCTGTTTCAAAAATTCAACAGCTCCCTTCGACCTGAGTCTTTCTGCCCCTCCACATCTCTCACCTCTTGAAAGTGATATTTCTAACATAGAGAAATAACCCAAAGAGGCCATTTTATGAGATATCAGGTGCTTTCTAGATATCAGGTGCTTAACAAGCCTTGTTTCCTTTCATTTTTGTAATGGCTTCTATGATTAGCATCATTCTCTCCATTTTACAGATGATAATCACCTGTACAGAGCTGATTTACTGAGTGCCAACTATGCATAAAGGTCTATGCTAAGCATTTTGCATGGGTTACCTTGCTGAATCACAATTCCACAAAATTGAGAATCACTACCATCCCTATTTCACAGACGAGGAGACTGAGGTTCCAAGAGGAGAAATGAGGGGCACCTGGGTGGCTCAGTCGTTAAGCGTCTACCTTCGGCTCAGGGCGTGATCCCGGCGTTCTGGGATCGAGCCCCACATCAGGCTCCTCTGCTGGGAAGCCTGCTTCTTCCTCTCCCACTCCCCCTGTTTGTGTTCCCTCTCTCGCTGGCTGTCTCTCTCTCTGTCAAATAAATAAATAAAATCTTAAAAAAAAAAAAAAAGGAGAAATGATGAATGTTAGCAACTCCATCCAAACAAGAATGGAGCCCAGGTCCTCATAACTCCAAGGACTGGGATTTTTTTCCTACATCTTAGAGCTTCAATATGATTGAGCTCCAGGAATTTGGAAACATTCTTCTAAAAGAACATGGGTGGGGCGCCTGGGTGGCTCATTGGATTGAGCGTCTGACTTTGGCTCAGGTTGTGATCTCGGGTCCTGGAATGGGAGGGCATCAGGCTCCACCCCTCAGCACAGAGTCCGGTCCTCCTCTCCTTCCTCTGACCCTCCCCCAGCTCATTCTCTCTCTCTCTCTTTCTCAAATAAATAAATAAAATCTCTAAAAAAAATAAAAGAACATGGACAATGATGATCTTCCGGAACTAGCTCTGAGCTAGCTCATGGTATGCCCCAAAGCAGGCCTTCAGTCATTAGCTGTCAAATGATCAAGGGACACTGTTTCCAGATTCGGTTGCAAACTCCCAGGAGCACACCTCTTGGTTAAGGGGGCTTGTTCACACTGGGTCTGTTCGTGGCTATCGTTTGGCATCCCCTGAAATGGTTCGGTTAACGGAGTGCCCATCAATTAAGAAGAAGCCTCCGTGCTGAGAGTGTAGCATTAAATTTTTATGGAGAGAAAGAGGGAAAAATAGTAATTGGGGCAAGAATAAACTAGGCTTTGTTCTAACAAAACTCATGCTGTAATCATGCCTGATCCACTTGGATCTCTTTAGAGCAGGTTGGACTGTGGCATGATGAAAGACCCTGCTGTCACTGTGTCACTTGAAAACTCCCAGTTCTTTCCCATCAGCTACCAGGCCCTGCACGTTTATTCTTGTCTCCACACTGTGTCAGGAAGTTGGCACCCTAAACCCTCAGAAGAACAGTGTCATGGTAGTAATGGAAGAAGGAGGTAATTCTCCTGGAAACTGAGACTGGGAAACCGAGGTTCCTGGCCTCTCTAAACCTAGGGCTTGGGCTCCTACAGGAGGCGCCTGCTTTTCTCATCAGACCCATGTCTAGGAGAAAGGTCTCCTTGTCAGGGAGCTTTACGGGAAGGGACAAGAGGGACCAGCATGACCCCCTGCTCAACACTGTTGGCAAGGCTATACCTTCTTGCCCTTCAGAGGTACAAAAGAGAAAGAAAAATGGTAACACCCGGTATTGGGGAGAGTAGAGAGGAGGAGGCCCTTTTGAGAATAGATACCAGAAGTCAGACTGGCAGTGTGTGTCACAGAGTTTTAAAAGCCTGCATTTCATTTGACCTAGCAATTTCACTTCTAGGAATTTATCCAAAAGAAATGATTTAAAATGTACAATATTTTAGCTATGAGGATGCTCATTCACTCGGTGTTTTTATAATGGCACACAACTAGAATCAACCTAAATGTCCAACAGCAGAAAATTGGTTCAATTAATTTCAGTTCATCCTTATAATGGAATACTCAGGGGCCATTAAAATAATAATGTACAGCTCTATTTGTTGACAAGGAAAGCTAGGACATAAGGGGAAAGTGGATTAAATCAGTACAGCTCCATCTGTATGTGTGTGTGTGTTAGCACTGCTTATTTCTTAGTGGCAGAATTATGACTTTGTTTCTTCTTTATACTTGTATGTACTCCTTGAACATTTTGTAAGCACAGAAAAATTGTAATCAAGAAAAGAGTCAATAATGACATTTCTGTTTCTTAAAAAAAAAACAAAAACAAAAAAGACTATTTACCAAGAAACCCAAGGACAAAGATTAATCCTAGGAGGTTCCCATACAACCTGAAGATAGAAATCAGCTGGCTGCTGAACATGCAGTTGGAACTGAGTTGGCTCCTCTGCTCTTTAAAGGGTAAAGCATCCCCTCTTGCATCAGAGCACTGAGTCAACACGAACCATGGGCAGGGGTCTGTGACTTCCCGCCTTTCTGCCTTAAGGCCTGGCTCAAGGGTTTGGCTGTCCCATTGCTTAGTGTTACGCCCTCCCTAAAGCCATTCATCCTTTGAGGATTTGCTGGGCACTCATCCTGTGCCAGGTGCTGAGCCGAGCATCTGGATTCAGAGGACAGGAAGAAATGGTCCCGTGATTAGACAAGAAGCCTTCCCTTGGTGTGAGCGCTCCCCCGTTGGAACCCTCCAGCATATGAGCTACATCTCTTGGGGCATCTTCCCTTCCCACCTTGTTTTACCCTTGTCTTCTGCTTCAGATCCTCATTCAATCAGGCCATCTGTCCCCTGAGAGCTGCTCCTGAATCTCCTACAGCACGTAGGAGAGTGAATGGCACATAGCAGAAGCTCAATAAATATTTATGGAATGAATGAGTAGATGTAATTGCTACCAGAAAAGCATGTTTCCTTTATTTAGATTTATGTGAGTCTGATGTCTGATATCTTGGGTCAGTTGGAATTCTTTTCAGATGCAAGTAACAAAAAAAAAAAAAAAAAGGCAATCCAAACTGCCTTAAGCACAAAGGGAGATGACTGTCTCCCATCACTATAAAGTTTATGAGCATAGTTTCAACTGGTACAAGGCTCAGGCAATGTAGGACTTGGCCTCCCTCTATCTCTCAGCCCTCTCTTATCCATGTTGACTCCATTCTCAGATAAGCTCTTCCCTTATGAAACCAAGATGCCTCCCAACTGCTCCACGCTCTTCCGGACCCAAGTCTCAGGGGGAAAAAGAAAGAGTACCTCTCTTTTGAAATCCAAGCAAAAGTCTCTAGATGGGCTGATGGGACCTGGCTGGCTGGCTTGGGTCATGTGTCCATCCTGAACCAGTCACTGAGCTGGGGGATACCGTGTCCTCACTGGCCAGGCCTGGGTCACATGACTATGTCTTCAGCAGAGTGGGGGTGGGGAGGCTGGCTTCCCCCAAACAACGATCAGTGTGCCCTTACCACAAGGATGGGTGGATTTGGGGAATAAACAAATTATGTCTATTAACTTTACTTCCCTGGCAGAAGGCACATCCGGCTTGTTTCTTGAGCCCAAACTTCACCCATCCCCTTTTAACCATAAACACCTTTGTTTTCTCTCCCTACCTAAGCAGCACAACTGTAGCCAAGTCCATGTGGGGAAGACACGGCTGTGTTAAATTAAACCCCAGGCTCCAGCCAAGTGCTGCCCATGGCGTTGGGTCTACATCCCCCAGAGCAGGCATTCCCTGCCAACCCCAGCTGCACGTGGGGAGCATCTGGGATGAAGAGGGCTTTTTTTTTCTTTTTTAAGATTTATTTGTTTATTTTGAGAGAGAGAGAGCAAGGAGAAGAGGGAGAGGGAGAGAGAGAATCTCAAGTAGATTCCCTGCTGAGTGTGGAGCCCGGCACGGGGCTTGATCCCACAACCCTGAGATCAAGACCTGAGCCGAAACTAAAAGTGTGATGCTTCACTGACTGAGCCTCCCTGGTGCCCCGAGGAGGGCTTTTAAAAGCAGATGCCTCTGCGTGCCCTCTCCCATTCTAGTTCGGGTGTTGTGGGTAGGACTCCTCACATCTCGCAGTCACCTTGTCTGCTGTGAAGTGTAGAACAGCGAAGGAGAGACAGCCTCGGTTTTCAGCCTTCAGACAGTGCTGAGAGCAGGACCCTGCCCTGCCACTTACGAACCCTTGTCAACTGAGACAAGTTAACCCATCTCTCTGAGCCTCACTTTCCTTGTCGGTAAAATGGGGACCATGAGCCCTAATTTGCAGCGATGCTGTGAGGATAAAACAAGATAAGGCAGACAAAATTCTGGTACCAGTTGATGCTTAGAAATGCTTAGATGTCAGTTCCAAACAAGATTGCCAAGAGGCTTCTATTACTCATCCATGCAGAAGAGAACCTTGCTTTGTTCTGGACTGACTTGTTTTTCAAATGCCAGCCACCCATTCCATGCTTCACCAAGGAAGTCGGGATGCTTAATTTAAGAAATTCTTCTTAATATTATCATAATGTGAAAGGATATTTATTAAAAAGAAAAAAAGTGAGTGTGAGCCATGCTTGGATAGCATGAAATACAAAAGAGACATGCATATGCAAATTAACCTTATAAAAAAGGTACTCCAAAGACACTTACCGAATAATGAATGTGAATCATGGCAAGAATGCTGGTTACCCAAGCACCAAAACCTGTCTTGGAAACTTCAAACATTTGTTTTATATATTGTTGACATTATGTGAAAGGAAAGGTCACAGGGGAAATGTAAAGAGATTTTACTATTTGAGACTGTGTTGCAAGAACAGCCTCCCTCTAGCATCGGAATATCTAGAAGGGTTTAAATGTCACTAACAGGCTCAAAATTATTACAGTGGATTTGCAGGAAAAGGGATGTAAAGGGCTTTTTTCATTAAGAATGTTCTTTGATTTTCACTTGTAGCTTTGGTGGTGTTATTGGCAAGGGAGCGATTGCAGGGGACTGATTCTTAGAGGGTGCGGGGGTGGGGAGGGACAAAGTGGAAAAGGCATTTGGGGCAGTTTCTACATGAAAGGAGTTTCTGCTCAGAGAGAAAAGTGTGGAGCAGCTGGCTAAGCTCATATGTAGCCATTTCATTAATTTCTGCAAAGAAAGGACATTGAGACACTGGAGCACTTGTCCCTGTAAGGAAACGAGCCTCAAAACTCTGCTGGCCCCACATCAGGGCTACAAAGCTCACCTGCTTGCTGGTCACAAACATTGATGAATGTTTGTGTGGGTCTCAGAGTTACAGCAGGGGAGGAGGCAGGGCCCGCAAGGAACACAACCCCTACGGGGTTGTGAGGCAGGCTGCTCCCAGCCTCCACGCAGTATGCCAGCATACCAACGCAGGCCCATGCCAGGGAGACACTGGGGACTCCCTGGATGGCCTACTCTGTCCTGAGGACTCTGCTACGACACGGAGGTCTAAAAGGTGGCCACTTCACCCTCCTTCCCTCTTTTTCTCCTTCTCGCTGGGTCGGACTGGCTCATGGTCTGAGGGCTCCCCAGACCCCTTACCTTCCTTCCCATTTTCTCCCACACGTTTCCCCTAATAAAATCCCTGCGTGTTTAATCCCATCTTGGCATCCATTTCTGGGAGAATCCAAACTAACACAGGGCCCCACAGTCAGGACATACTAGAGAACCTGGAGAAGAAAACACAGGCATTAGGCAAGGTCTCTGTTGCGTGCTATACACAAGTGCATGGAGTCAATGCTCCCCATACCCTCCAAGGTAGGGACTGCTCTCATTTTTGTTTAAGGCCAAGGAATTTTGCCCAGCTGGTAATCGGTGGTACTAAGGTTTCCACCCAGGCCACCTGCTTCTGGGGCCCACGTGGTTAGCCAAACAACCATCACGAAGCACTTCAGTGGGACACGTGCTGGTTTTCCCTGGCCAGCAAATCATCTCCCTTCATCGGAGAACAAAACTTCTTTTCCAGAGAGAACACACTCAATAGGGAGCTGACCAGAATGTCCCATCAATGGGCACCTGGCCCAAGCAGGGCCAATCAACTTCTCTCCCCTGGATTCTCCTGCCAGCATTGTCCACTGTCATTCCACCAAGGTCACAGGAGGCAAGGCTTGAGCTACCAGCAGCCATGATGGAAAAAGCCTGTCCAAGGGATGTAAAGAGAAACAGCTGGAATAGCATCGCTTGATCCAACCATGCCTGAAGCTGGATGCCCCGGGAGGAATCTCAGCTTTTCAATTACAGGCGTCACTCGATTCCCTTCCTGCTTATGCTAATATGAGTTAGGTTTCATCTCTTACAACCAACAGAGATCAGAATAAGAAAGGTGCTCTTTGAGTAAAGATTTTAAAGGATGCGGGAATCTGCCATCAGGCTGCTAGCGCTGCAGAAACAAAGTATTACAGACAGAACGTATAGTACCACACACCAAAGCGCTATAAAGTACTCAAACAATAAACATTCATGATCTCACAGTTCTGGAGTCTAGAAGGCCAAGACAGGGTTGGTCCCTTCTGAGTGTTGTGAGGGAAGGGTTGGCCGTCTTCACCCTGTCTCTTCACGTGGTGTTCCCTGTGTGCGTGCCTGTCTCTGTAGCCAAATTTCCCTTCTTATAAAGACGACGACGGTCAGATTGGATTAGGACCCTCACGACCTCATTTTGACACGTTCCCTCTGTAAAGACCCTATCTCCAAATAAGGCCACTTTCTGAGGTACTGGGGATGAAGACTACTGCGTATCTTTTTTCAGTAGGAAGGTGTGATGTGAGGAATACAATTCAACCCGTATCAGGATCCTGCTTCCACAGCCTAGAGGAGAGGCACAGAGGAATATGAACAGGATGACTGAAAGTGAAGAATTGCGCTCCATCCCCAAAGAGGACAGGCTAAGAGAAAAGGGGAAGATTTCAGTTAGCAGCTCAGGATACCTCCCTTTTTAGGAGGGTTGAGAAACAAGGAAAATATTCACCAACGAGATGGCATCACCGTCTCCAGAGACCCTTCGATGGGATCCGTTATGTAAAAGCCGATCCAGCCTTGTGCGTAAAAGAGGTGCTCCTTACATGCTGGTCACATAGGTTTGATTTTCATTCCACTCAAACACTCCGAAGTCAACATCACATGACTTCGTTTTGCTTAGTCAAAGGAAATCTAACTCCAGCTTCCCGCTCACCAAGATGGTGAGAAACATGGTAAATTCAACCCCAGCCGTCCCAGAGGCTTCTTCTCAGGACCCTTCTCCCTCCAGTGTGGGTCTGGGGCTCTGGGCTGGGAGGGGAGTCCAGACTTCCAGGACCACCATGCCGTCCTTCCCCTCTATGGTTCCCTTCAGGGAGCTGGACACAAGCCCGCACTGACACGGTAGGGGGAAGAGCGAGGCTATTCCTGAGAGCCTAACAGGAGGGCGAGGCTCCTAGCGACCTCCGCAGGGTGGAGCAGGGTAGTGCTTATATGGCCTGGAGACAACCCTGAAGCCAGAAGCCAGCGGTTAAAGGGCCCCATACATGGAAAGCCCAGGAGGCTCTGGGACTTGACACTGAACAACTACCCTTAACTCCTGACTTTCTGGGCTGCCCTGTGCAGTGGACACTGCTGTGTTTCCACCCCTTTATTCTCTTGCTGATGGTGTCTCAGTTTCCCTCTGGTGAATGCTCCTCTCTCCCACTGCAGCCCATGTGTTTTGTGTGGAGTTCAGTTAACCTCTGATCAAATTCCCCTAGCAGGGATGATTGGATCAGGAACAGGCTTAGGACCTGATCAAGTCAGAGTTGTGGTGGGATTTCCATGGTGGCTGACAGAGAAGTGGTCTCTCATTCCCCACTGGGCTTTAACATGCCAGGGTACAGACCTAAAGCCTTGGCCAGTCATCTTCTCTGAGAAGGAAGCCAAAAAGGAGAACAGAACTGAGAAACGGTAACATTGTTTGAACCCCTGGATCCAACTGAGCCTGAAACCCACATGCCTCTGAACTTCTCAGTTACCTCAAGGAACTGGTTTGCAATGGAAAGCTTTTCAACTACTCAAGTTTCATCTCCCACATTTAGTCCATGTCTCCTAACTTCCCTGTCAGACCTCTCATTCCTGCCAAACAAAAAGATCCCAGAGTTCCTCTTGTCTTCCTAAATCCTTCATCCTTGCCTGCAGGTAACTGGAGTCAGGACAAGCCAGCAGCACCTCTAGAACCTTCCTGTGACCACCTTCCAGAAACTCGTGACCCTGGGGACTTCAGCCATCCTGCCAAGGAGGCTCAGACTCAGCACTGAGCCCTGAGGTTCCTGCCAAGACCAGTTGCAGGGTTTCCCCGGCTGAGGACTGCCCCGCCTCTGTAGAGATCCCCCTAATACTAGCTACGAGGAAGGCATATGTAAAGCTCAGAGAGCAGACTGCATGCAGGATCTCAGGTCATGGGCTTTTCACTAATGTGGGCAGGCAAATTTAAGAGAGCAACAACCACGTGCCAGGCACTGGGCTGAGCTTTCTTCACAAACACCCAGTGATGTTGGTGCTATTATTACCCCATTTTACAGGTGAGGTAAAATGACCCTTAGAGAGGAGGGAGATTTGTGGACCTTCCTCATCCTTTTTCCAGTCCGTGACGACTTGGCTTGTGTAGCATTATTTTTTTCACCTTAAAAAATAGGTAATATAGAGGCCCCTGGGTGGCTCAGTCGTTAAGCGTCTACCTTCGGCTCAGGGTGTGATCCCAGGGTCCTGGGATTGAGCCCTGCATTGGGCTCCCTGCTCTGCTGGGAGCCTGCTTCTTCCTCTCCCACTCCCCCTGCTTGTGTTCCCTCTCTCGCTGGCTGTCTCTCTCTGTGTGTCAAATAAATAAATGAATGAATAAATAAATATATATATTTTTTAAAATAGGTAATATAAACATATAATCTAAAAAATGCAACCAATACAAAAGAATTTAGTGTGAAATGTCCTTCTCCCATCCCTGCCCCTTGGCCCTACTATTTATTGAGTGCTACAAGGGGCCAGGCCCTCTGCTAAGTTTTTTACATTCTGTATTTAATCCACAGAACAACCCTATGTGGTGAGTGTTATTATCCTTCTCCCTGGTTGAGATGATGAAGTTGATCCTGACCGAGATGGTGAGGACAGAGCCGGGATGTGAACCTAACTGCCAGCCTCCAAGCTCATCCCCTCAACCTCGTCTGCACACTGAGGCCCCTCCCACTTGGCCCAGGACTTTTTCATGAAATTCTATTTGCAAAAAGTACTCCCAAGCCTCAAGGTCCCTTGGATTCTGTGGGTTTATTTCAGAAATAAAAGCAAAGTGCTTCCCCCTGCCCCTGAAAGATCCCTGCACACCTCCTGCCATTCCCCGCTCCTTGCTCCAAGCCATGTCTGTGCCCTTCCTTGGCCCACATCAACCAGCTGAGGGGTGACCGGACACACAGCAGCACGGTGAGGCTTCCCTGCTCGTTGCTCAGGGGAACATACTGGTCTGCGGTGACAACCAGGTTCTTATTTTAAGGCTATTGGGCACTTTGCTACCCAAGCCAGCAGCCCCGGTGTGGATATAGGAGATTACAATAGACCAGTTAATTCATATTCTCCATGACATCAAAAGTAATTCCATCCTACCCCTCTGGAGAGAGGGGGCCAGCAGGTGGAATGCCTGGCATCCTTCCAGTTCATAGCTGGCAAGGCAGAGGAGGGGTCTTGGCACTGTCTTCTCCATAGGGGGGAGAGGAAGTGTGGAATTATTTCCCCATGAAGCCCACTTTGGTCCACATGCCATCTGCACTTAGCAACAAGTGGCCCAAGCACTGAGGACTTCTCCAGTGTTGCTCTGACAGTGCTTCAGGCGAGCGAGGAGGTAGAGAGATGTATCCTGGCTGCTCCGTGTTAATTAAATTGTAAAGAGGCAAACAGGAATGCAGTAATGATAACTGTCCTGTGGGTGAATCAAGTGTATCTGCCTCTTAGAAACGGGCCGGGAAATCTTTGCTGTGAGCAAATTGTATTAATAAATGGGTGACAAATACAGAACAGCTTCCAGCCTGCGGGCCACGCTGACTCACCAGTGGAACTGAGCACGGCTTATGTGTTCTGATAATGTGTCTTCAGGAAACCCACTTTGCTCCAGTGCCTACGGGCAGTGGTGTGCTGGTAAATGTTTAACAACCAGCTCTCAAGGGGGAAAGCCATGGTTTGTAACATTTGCTGATTTCTGAGGTGTAAATACTCCCATCATGCCTGATTTCAAGCTACCAGCATGAAGTCACTGAACGTGAACTTGAACTTGGGAAGAGACCTATGCCGTAACACAGCATTATATAGATAAAATATAAATAGGAATAGATATAAATAGCTGCAAAGGCATAGATAAAAGTAAAATGTATAAAATAACTGGGTAGAAATTAATTTTGAGTATTTATTACTTTTGTTTTTAACATAACTTATTTAATTACACACACGCACACACACACATATACATATAATTCAATGTTTAATAATGGCTGTGCATAATAACTACCTTATAGAAGTCCCCAAAATCTAACAATCAGCTCTTACAAGCCAGTCCAGCACACCACTCACAGGTCAGGAAAAGCAATTGTAACGGAGTCATTTAGATTTCAAGGAAGAATCAGGCATAGATCATCCTACGGGTGGGGATTCAGTGTAATGATGAGGAAGGAAGTGAGGTAACCCTCTCATCAGCCACAGGCTTACTGGGGTCTATAGGGGCAGAATGGGCAGGGAGCCCTTTGGAGACCTGGAATCGCTCGGCATGGTTGCAGAGACAGCCTGACCGCCTTGTCACGCAACTCTGAACACCTAACATCATGGAACACACCAGCTGGAGAGTTTGGTACCAAGGCATGCTGGGGCTGAGCTGGCCACATCTGGATGGCCACAGCTCAGGCCATCCTCCCTGGTCCAGCAGTTTGTGCCTGAAATTACACAGAGTTCCCAGGGACATACATAGCCTGAGTCTAACAACCTAAAGGAGAGGGAGCTTCTCGGGGCCTCTTTCCTCGGAACGTGATGTTGGGGCCGCAGGCCTTTGGAACGCCACACACCCCGGGCTCCACTGAAGCTCCTTCATCTCATCATGCCAGGGAAGAGCTATGGGGCTCTCTGAAGGGTTGTGGCTTATGTGATTTCCACCTAAGTTCTTCTCCTATACCAAGTAGATAGCCACTTGCTGCCGGATACCCTATAACCTGAAATTCAGACACGTGCAGATAAAATGCATCATTTCCCATCACTACTGCACTGTATGTGGGAAAGAAATGCACTGACTCTCGAGTACGAAGCAAAAGCTACGACGTCACATTGCTGTCCCTGCTGCATGGAAGGTGGCCGCCCTCTTCCCCCCTCCCCCCGGCTTGCCTTCAGACCAACTCCTATTCATGTTTAGGGCATTGGGCTAAAATTGAAAAAACAAGCCCCAACATAGTATGCAAACTTCAATCTCAATCTGGATATGTCCCTGCACCTATCACACATAGTACAGGAATAACGTACACGCACTTAAAACAGGATTTTTTTTCTCTGTGTGCTTTTCTATTTGTTCTATATTTTTTCCACTGAACATGTATTAGTTTTATGAACAGCGAAGGGGCTCTTTCTCATTTTCTCTGCGAAGCCCTCTTCCACCCCTGCCGCAAGTAAATCTATCCATCTTCCGCACTCTGTCTCTTTCTTGTGTCTTGGTTGAAATCAGCCTTGTATTTCTTCCTATTTTTTCCGCTAGATGCGAGCACCTCAAGGGCAGCGACGTGGCCTGCCCACTCCTACCCCCAGCATCTGACCCCATGCCTGGCACAAGGAAGGCCTGATGGGGTGATTTGTGGAATCACACTATTCAGCACAGAGCCCAAGATGAAGACAGCCTCCACCGGCACAGAAGGGAGGCATTAACTCTGACTTTCCAAGAGTATCTCTTGGGAATATAAATTACAAGATCCTGTCAAGGACAGACCTCATTCATTTCAACTTTCTCATCTGTGCTCTTTCAGAGATGAGAAAATTGAGGCCAAAAGAGGTCTGGAGACTTTCCCAAATCATAGCGAGTAAGTGGTACAAGTAAGTAGGAATCCAGATTCTTTAATCTTATTATTGTCTATCTTGCCAGCTAAGAGTATAGAGAGAAATTATAAGGCGCTAAATAATGATAACAAAAGTTAGCATTGATTGAGAACTTCCTGTGTACCAAGCCCTTTGCTGGACCCTTCTCATGTATTATCTCATTTAAACTGGGATGCCTGGGGCGCCTGGGTAGCGCAGTGGTTAAGCAGCTGCCTTCGGCTCAGGGCGTGATCCCAGCGTTCTGGGTTCGAGCCCCACATCAGGCTCCTCCACTAAGAGCCTGCTTCTTCCTCTCCCACTTCCCCTGCTTGTGTTCCCTCTCTCGAGCTGGCTGTCTCTCTCTGTCAAATAAATAAATAAAATCTTTAAAAAAATAAATAAATAAATAAACTGGGATGCCTGGAGGGTGCAGTCGGTTAAGTGTCTGCCTTTGACTCAGGTCTTGACCCAGGGTCCTGGGATCGAGTCCCGCACCGGGCTCCCTGCTCAGCCTGGAGCCTGCTTCTCCTTCTGCCTGCTGCATGCTCTTGCTCTCTCTCCAATAAATAAATAAATAAAATCTTTAAATAAAATAAAGTAAATAAGCTATACAATGGGTACGATTCTCTTCCTCATTTTACTGATGGGAAAGAGGTTCAGAGAAGTTGGGTAACTCTCCCAACGTTGCATGGCTGGTCCAGCCTAAGAAACCCTGGGTCCAAGCCTCTGTGCTATTAGTGGCGAAAAAAGCAGAAAATCCAGAGCTGGGTGACATGGAAGTGCTGCCTTGAAGGAGGTGCGGGACCCCGGGAGACCGTGCTCGGATGAACGTGACGACAGTCGGGTCCAGGGACGGCTGAACCAGACAGGTCGCATTTTTCTCTGGCAGAAAATTGCCAGGAAGGGCCAATTAAAGCTTCACCCCAACTCAAGTGCCTTTCTTCCTGGTCACCTTCTCCTCTGCTTCCTGATTTTGCTTTCCTTTCCGATCAGCTGTCCTGTGAGGGCTCCTCTCGTCCCCTTCCCCGGCACTGGAGCAGACCCCGCCATCTGGGGGACCCTCCTTACTCCCGAGCTGGGGTGGTGGCCTCAGGCAGAACGCCTTCCTAGGTGCTCACTCTTTTCCCCTGCCACCTCTCACTTCTTCGCTTAGCCCATGTTTCTTTGTTCTTCTTCTTCCTCAGACTTCAGGCTTAACTAAGCGTCTGTCGCATCGCCCCTCTGTAGAGCTGAGCTCAGCACTTTCGATGGCTCCCTTCTTTCTTTTACTAAAACAACCCTCTCTTTTCATCCCTATTCTTGGGAGCTCAGGATTCCCACAACCCTTCTCATCTCATCTTCAAATCCTTACCATTTAGGAATCTTTGTGAGTGAGTACAATAGCCAGAAAAGAAGCCGGTCTAGCCAGCCTTACATATAGTAAAGTTACTCCGATTTACTGAAGTTTGTAGGTAAGAATGCCCCCCAGAGGTATTTCTTAGCACAAAATACACTTTTCTGTGCTTAGGAACTTTCCAGGTACTTGTATCCGAGACAGAGCAGTCCCTACCCAATGAGGCAGCCGGGTATGATGACAATTTATCAAACCTACTTCTGCTCTTTCCCTGCTGTGTGACCTTAACAAAGCAGCAGCTTCTTTGCGCTGAAATTTCCTCATTTACACAATGGGATGATGATGTCTGTTCTGTCGGGCTCTGTGAGGCCTCAAAATGGTGCCTGGCACACGGTGGGTTCTTAAGAAGACCTGCTTTAGGTAAATTCTTATTCCCTAGGGAACCAGTGGTTTTTATTGAGGGCACTACTTCATGTTCATAGGGCATCTTCGTTTCCACTGTCTAACTTGGGTTCATGTTCCCATCAGAGTTCAGTTGTAGAATATTGAGTATCCTCTGGCAATCGTAAGTAGAAGGGATTTATTTCAGGGTATCGGATGGCTTACAGAATCATTGGAGACTTGGAGAAAATGGCTCTAGCTCAAGTTTTCTCAAATGGCAGAATTGGACCATCCAAAAGACTGCTGCCTCTTCTATGACAAGGGAAACACTGCCTAATCCAGAAACTTCCATTCCAACTGTTGGGCCCATAGCCATGCAACCACTACCATGATCAGAGAACCACTGTAGTCAGGAAGTCTCGAATGCTGCTGCCAACTCTACGACCTCAGTGCCCACTACAACCTGCAGTACTAAATTGAGTGCCCTATACACTGCCTCTTAATATACACAAAGCCCATGGTACCTTAATGTCTCCATCCCCCTCCCTCCATAGTTCCATCACTGTTGCTGTCAGCAGATGCTGTGAAAACATGGCCTCTGCCTCATTTCTACCTCGTTAGTTGAAGTTAGAGCACATCTAGAAACTTAGCTGCAAGAGAGTCTGGAAAATTCCATCTTCACCTTTCCAACCTCTGCAGTACAGGAAGGCATACCGCAAAGAGGTCAGAATTGATGCAGAGAACCAGTCTTCCATTTCTACAACTGCCTGACTAGTGATCTTCCGGTAGAAATCCTCTAGCATGGCGTCCTGTTCAATTGCTCTTTCCCTGCTAAGAGCACTAAGTGGGAGCACGGGAATCTATGAGCACTGTCTGCTTCTGAAAGCACATCTTTCTTGGAGGTCTCTCAGCTGCAAAGGTGGGGCTGGTATCCTCTGCTCCTCATTGCCACATCCAGACCATTTCTTCTCCTTTCTCTTTCAAAAATCCCAACTCCCGTGAAGCCTAGACCATCCTCTCTCTCCATTTTTAGACACCTTTTTTAAAGAATTTTTTGACTTTTTTAGATAATTATGACTCTTCATTAGAGATTTTTATCCCCTTGCTCACTGTCTTTCTCTTCACCTCTACTCTCTTCATCATCCTCAGTGACTTCAACACCTGCACAGATGACCATCTAGCACCCTAGCACTGTCCCTTGACCTGTACATCTGTGGTTCTTTTCCTCCACGCCACCTCAGCCACCATCTCTCAGCACACCCTAGACCTTGACATTTCCAAAATTGGCATCCCCTCAATGCTTCAGCAGCATCCATCCTACTTGCTGAACACTACTCCCTGAGTCTCTGGCTCACTTACTCAATGATAACCACATTCTCTGAATCCACCAGGAGCTGAAGTCCATTAACCTTTTTGCTTTTTATTATTCAACATGTCCTTTCTCCTTTCATTTCCCTGCTTAGATACCACAGCTCAACACTTCACTAATTCCTTCACTCTATCCCCAACTTCCTACCTCTCTAGCCTGCTTATCAAATCACTTTAGCAAAAGCCCAATCCTACTTAAACCCAAACCACCCAGCTCTGCCACTCAGCTACGGAATTTGGCTACAGGGGAATACACCATATTAACAAGTCTCACTTTCACTACATAACTCTGTATCTTTGCAGTGTCTAGAAATTTCCCTAGGAAATCTGCTTCCTCGCCCTTGAGGCTGTTTTCAGAACGTCTCCTTTCTCTTTATTTTAATTTTTTTTAAGTAGGCTCCACGCCCATAATAGAGTCAAATGTGGGGCTTGAACTCATGACCCTGAAATCAAGACCTGAGCTGAGATTAAGAGTTTGACACTTAACCAACTAAGCCACCTAGATGCCCCTATTTTAATTTTTTTATAGTGGATTTTAGCGGGGAAATGATGAGTTCCATTTTAGAGATTTTGAGTCTGGGATGCCTATAGGATGTATAGGCATCTAATAGGTACTTGAATATACACCTCTGGGCTTAGGAGATGTGTTTGGGTCACAGGTAGACTTGGAAGCATCAGTATATAACTAGTAACTGAACTATTTTCCCCTACAAGTTCCAATTGTGACCCCCCCATGCACACCCAGATACCCCACAGGAGTCCATACACCACTCAACCTCAGAACCCCAATTGGACTTTTGAGGCCACAACTGATCAAATTTTGCTAAGTCATTTCCCCTTCAATCATCCCACTTTCTACTTTTTCTCACCCTCAAATTGTGCCTGGGTAAAAGAGCATTTAGAAGAGTGGGACCCTGTTATTACTCCATCTGGGCCACCAGCTTTGTTAGCTAGACCACGTACACCACCTTCTTCCTTCCATGGATGGCCTGTTCCCTTCCTATCTGACCTATTCCACTTCCTCATCTCCTGTCATTCTCTATTTAACTCACCCCATTGAATCTACTCTTGTCAAAGACACCAGTGACATCCATCTTGATAAATCCACTGATCCATCCACCATGCTCACCTTACCCATTCCAGGCATGGAATGGACACTGCCCCCTCCCCAGTCAGTAACTTGCCTGCCCTGGGGGATGCTGACCTTGTTGCCTAACCCTAGGAATATCATTTCCTCCTAAAGACATTTCAGATTTTACAGAATACTCCAGCCTTTAGGGTTACACACACAAAGACCTAGTGGGATCCACTCTCTTCAGGAGTCCCCTGTGGTGGGGATGGAGAGAGGCAGAGAAAAGTAAGCTCACACTCTCTGGGAGTCATCCCACCAGGGGCAAACTGCCAAACCAAATGTCCCTCTTTGGGCATAGCCATAAAGCCATCTACAAACAAATGGATTTTTAGAAGGTGGAAATGTCAGCGGCTCTCAGGACTAGAAGAGGCTCTAGGGACCATCCAGTCTATTCTGCTCGTCTTGCAGAGAAGGGATGTGAGGCCCTGTAATGTAAGGGACTCACACAAGGTCATACAGACAAGGCATAGTGATACTGCTTCCCTGGGAAGAATTCCTTCAGCAAATCAGTACACTTAGCATAGTAGTGTGCTGTCTCTGGCCAGTTTCCCTAGAAGCAAAAACCTGAGAGGGGATTTGTTTAAAAGGCATTTGTTAAGGGAATGATGTCAGGAGAAGCTGTGTGGCGGGGAGGGATACAGGATAGGAAGGAGAAGAAATTAAGCAAGAACGTACTTCGGCTGACAGTAATGTCTAGCCATAGCCTGATTCTGCAGAGAGCTCCAGAGCAAAACTGTATCACAGGACTTGAGTCACCTTAAAACAAGGTTGCCGGGCTTTTATGCTTCTGCTCCAACTAGTTATTAGCTACAGGCTGTTCCAGGGTGGGTGTCATTACTCCCAGGTACTTCCAGGCCAAGTGGCTCTAGTCTCTGAAGGGCAATACTCCCAAAAGGGTTTCAGGTGCGAGCTGTTAACAGCAACACCTCTAGCATTGACGGGTGGGTGCACCGAACACTCAAACGGGTCCCAGGAGATCTAGGTGGGGCAACAAGATACCTGCTATGGTGTTAAGAGAAATTTCTCTAGATCCTAGTGTAACAACTGGGATTTTTAAAAAAGATTTCATTTATTTATTTGAGAGAGAGAGAGAGAGAATATGAGCAGTGGGAGGGGCAGAGGGAGAAGCAGACTCCTCGCTGAGTGGGGAGCCTAACACGGGACTAGATCCCAGGACCCCAGGGATCATGACCTGAGCCAAAAGCAGACACTTAACCGACTGAGCCACCCAGGCACCCCAGCAACTGGGATTTAATGTCAGCTGTGTGACCTTGAGCAAGTCACTCAACCTCTCAAAGCCTCAGTTCCCAAGTCTGGAAATTAAGAAAATAATCCTCCCCCATAGGGTTGTTGGGAACATTGAGTGAACTCATGCCTGTGAAGTGCATAGCCCAGCAACTACAGTTTGGTAAGGATTATTGTAATTATTAGGACTTATTATTAATAACTATATTACTAAAATGATTATAAGTAATTACAGTGATAATAAAAATTGATGGCCCAAAAAGTAGAGCATATGAAGTCACTCTCTGTCTCTCGCCATCCAAGGGAACTGGGGATGCATTGTCCCCAACTCAACAACAAAATCAGAAGTATCCACGGAGTGGCATTATTTTTATCCACAATGTGGATGTAAATGTGTGTGCCTTTGGTGCTCCCAGCTCACCACTGAGATAATTAACCAGAAGCAATTACAGTGCACTTGGCAAATTGCAGCTTTGCCCTCTTTGCGAGGGACATGTTTTATTTATACTTCCTCCCTCGTGGCTTGCTGATTGATCACATCCCAAGTCCAATATTTAAAGGTGAGGTGCTGACACAGACTCCACCTGGGTTTCCCTTGGGGTTCTCACACACTTGAGTCTGGGCAAGAAATTTCCCCGTCTCTCTGAACACAGCCACCTCTCTGACAATCCATGTATCCGGCTGGGTCCCCAAGCCCCTGCCTCCGGCACATTTGCACGGTCCCCCATGTCGAGTATCACCAGTGAATCGGTGCCATGCCCTGAGCTAGACACCTCATCTTCTCTGCTTTTTCTTCTCCAATTTCAGAACTGCGGTAAGCCAGCACACTTTTAGAATATTGAATTCACAGAAGGCTCTCAAAGTGGACGTTAAAAGTGGAGATCCCAGTAATGCTATTTCTGGGAATCTGGAGGACATAACCTGGAATGTGGATTTATGCTGAGTTTATGTGTGAGAGGGTCATCTGTCCATTTCTTATTACAGCAAGAAATGGGGAGGGGAATGAAATGTCTAACAATTACAGTTTGATAGGGCATGCCCAGACATGAGATCGTAGGCAGACATTAAAATAATATAAACAAAGGGTGCCGAAGTATATAGGAAAAATACTGATGAATGGCTTTTCTGTACAAAATGAATTTCTTTCATATATTACCCCATGACCATTTGTATTCATATTTTTACTGATAGAAGTTTGATATTAATTCTTTGAAACCTAGTGAGTTACTAGTATTTTAATAAACAATACTTTTCACATATATTAAAGGTTCAAAGCACATAAACTCTTTAATTTCTTTTTTTAAAAGATTTTATTTATTTATTTGAGAGAAAGCACCTGTGCATGAGTAAGCAGGGGGAGGGGCTGGGGGGGAGGAAGAGAGAGAATCTCAAGCAGACACCCCGCTGAGCACAGAGTCTGACAGGAGGCTTGCTCTCACAACCCTGAGATCATGACCTGAGCCGAAATCAAGAGTCGGACGCTTAACCGACTGAGCCATCCAGGCACTCTTTAATTTCTGAACACCCCATCTATACTTCTACATTGAATGAAGCAGAAAAATACTCCCCACAAGAAATCCCATATCTTGGCTATAGTCTCATTTTTCATCAAAATCTATATCCGTGACTCTCTTTCCCCACAGGAACCAAAAAGGGATCTACCTTCATCAGGGGACGAAATAAGAAAGAGAAACGGGGCATGCGTTCTCTTTTGTCCCCATGAGATTTGCCAGAATAGTGTCGTTTCATTTAACCACATGGTATCGCAAGCGATTACCACATCCTTTCCTTTCCCTGCCTCCAAGTTCTGAGTACCTCTAGTGGTGCCAACTGTAAAATATCATCTCTATTACTCTGTAAGCAAATAGTTGAAGCAAACAGGATAAACACGTACTTTAGACTTTGAACGTTATATTTCATCCTGATGCACTGGAACCTCACCTCTGTTTAAAATGAGTTTCAGTCACTCATTTTTTATTAGAAATTATTTGTTTATACCTTACACATTTCAAGCACTGTATTAAGCCCAGAAAATAAAAAATGATGATGAGGTCATCTCTGCCCAGATGGAGTCCAGAGTTAATGGGGGGACATGTTATTATTTTTTAAAGACTCTATTGGGACACCTGGGTGGCTCAGTCGGTTAAGCATCTACCTTCAGCTCAGGTCATGATCCCAAGGTCCTGGGATTGAGCCCCGCATCAGGCTCCTTGCTCGCAGGGATCCTGCTTCTCCCTCTGTCTACCACTCCTCCTGCTTGTGCTCTCTCTCTCTCCAACAAATAAATTAATAAAATCTTTTTTAAAAGAGACTCTATTCACTAAAGACTGACACTAACACATGCTAGAAAGAAAAGCAGGGATTTTACCTAGTTGAAGTAAATGAAAACTGAGCTGACATTTGAAAGATGAGTAGGATTTAACTAAGAAAAAAATAGGAGAGGAGGGAAGAGCAGCCCAAGAAGAGAGACAGCTTGTGCAAAGGCCCTGAGGTAGAGAATAGGACCACATCAATAGAAACTGGAATCAAGAAAGAGTGGAGAGAACATAGTGCAAAGCGAAACTAGAAGGTTTGGGTAGGCAGGAGTAACACTGTAAGGGGCTCTTTTGCTGGACAACGTTGGATGCCTATCCAGCATCTAACCCACCTTTCTCAATAGAATTCCAATTCTGTTTAGGTATTCAACCTCCTCCATACAGCTTATGGAATGCAGGAGAAGAGGACACCACCCTCAGCTCCAGGGATGGGTTCCAATAGGTCTAACTCAATCCTTCCAGATCCCGGGTTTCAGAGAGACCAGAGTAGGAATGCAACTTAAACTAGACCAATCAGACTCCCCAAAGGATAGGAGGAATTTCACCCCATGATGGGGAGAGGCCTTTCTCTCCCTCTAGGCATAAAGAAGGAAGCCTGCTGACCTAATTGCTGCTGTCAGCCATGGGATGAAGCCAACTGGGTGCACAGCAAAGAGAACAGATGGGAGGAAACTTGGTCCTTGACTATATTTGTTATGTCACTAAATCAAGAAACCCTGAATTACCCCCGGACTTCCTATAATTCAAGATAATAAATCTCCTTGTTGTTCAAGCCAATTTGTGCCAGGTTTTCTGACACCTGCTTCCAAAAACATCACACTGGATCCTTTCTTGTGAGTAAGGATTACTGTCTTTATCCCAAGCAGAACATTGTTCTGGAATTTGAGTGAAGAGTACATAATTCTGAGAAAAACTTTAGAAACAGGATCTGATACATTCCTTACCACCACTGCCCCAAATATTTTGATGTCAAATGAAAAATGCAGAAAATAAAATTCCTTACACACGATGCCAATTGAGTCAAGCACCCATGTGCACACACACACGTGCACACACACACACTTAAGAAAAGACTGGAAAGGAAAGTACAATGTTAAATGCTTGCTTCTAGGTGGGGATTATTACTAGAATTTTAATTCTGTTAGGTTTGGTTTAGTTTGGTCCTTTATGTTCTTCAGTACTTCCTGACTTTCTTACAGTGAATATACTTCACTTGTTATAATTAGACATCCAAGGCAATAGGTGTGTTTTCCATCTAAATTTATGCTCCCTGTCACAAAAGAGGCTTTTTAATTTGTTTAATATAATGGCAAAAAGAAAACTAAGAAGTAGCATATCTAACATAATCTGCGGGAAAAGATGAACATTTCTAGTCTTTATGTACTATATCCATAAAGGTAGGGACTTTCCGTTGGTCACGTAGTAGAACAGACTATCTTGAGACCATGAGTATGTCCAATGTTCGTTCTAAATCCTCAATTTATACAATAGTTATTCTCGCTCATTTTCAAGTCCCATTATATACAATAGAGACACTTGCAAATTGTGAGACCCTCAGGAGATATCATTTAGCATCTTTGGAAAACATAATACTCAATTATCATAGCATGAGGTACTTTTAATGGCACATTCCAACATCGAGATTGAAAACTGATTTCTGAGAGGAAAATTAAGCGATAGTTCCACTCACATGCTTTATTTAAATACAAACTACATGCATAATTATCCTTGATCTCCATTACCACTTAAAAATAAAATTAAAAAGTAAAAATATGAAATACTCATGGAGTTTTTCTTTCTCCATAACTACGGTTACCAAAAAAGTAACAACTATCCAATGCCCCTAAATGGTTCATGCACCCCTTACGGGTTGGAGGGCCCTGTTTGCTGTACTGTAGGACCTACTGAGGATTCAAATTCAAAAGCTAACGTTCCTGCAATCAGACTCATTTGAGATATGTTTCATTGCAGGAAGAAAGATGGTATCATTTTTATTACCTTTAAACATAAAATTTGCATTTTCTGTTCAAACTTTATTCACCTATACACTTCTTCCTTTTTCCCCAAAAAGTAATACATTGATCTTATTTTGCATTACCCATTTACTCTCTAAAAGGACAGCGGCATTTGTAGATTAACAAAACCAGACTACCTAACAGACACATCAGAGGCGGTATCGCCCCCTGCAGGTCCTGCCTCTGTAGTGAGAGACGATAAAGGAAGAGGTAGCCGCCCTAGGGTGGGACACAAATATCCTGGTTCTCCCCTCTGTGAGCACGTGGTAGGACTGCACTTCTTTGAAAATAGGATGGTTGTATGACTTCCCATGGCCAATGGTTTGTGCATGCAAGTGATGTCTGTCACTTTTTAAGCAGAAGTTTAGAGAGTCAAGCCCAGGTCATTACACCCTCTTCCATAGCCAGGGAGGTGGTGGAAGCACATGTCAAGGTCAAAGCTCCATCAGTGTGAGTCCTTAAGTGACCCACCGTGAGCAGAGGCCTACTCCCCACCAGCACTGGAGAAATGCACTTTGTGAAGTTAAGCCACTGTGATTGGGGGTTGTTCATTACTGAGCATAACCAGCCCATGCTGATTGTACAGAAGGAAAGAAAAGGAAAAGAGACTTTGAATTTATTCAAAAGCCTGTCATGCTCCCATTGAGACACTCATTCCCCATTCGGTAAACTGTAAGTAAACTCAATGAACTCCGTATAAAAGTACAAAATCATCCTAGAAATGCTTACAGGTCATGAGGTCATAATAAAAACCTTTTCGTTGGGGCGCCTGGGTGGCATAGCGGTTAAGCGTCTGCCTTCGGCTCAGGGCGTGATCCCAGCGTTGTGGGATCGAGCCCCACATCAGGCTCCTCCACTATGAGCCTGCTTCTTCCTCTCCCACTCCCCCTGCTTGTGTTCCCTCTCTCGCTGGCTGTCTCTATCTCTGTCGAATAAATAAATAAAATCTTTAAAAAAAAAAAACCTTTTCGTTATACACCTGAGTTAAGTAGTTTAACCCTAACCCCGTGTTTACTGGGTCACCGGGATGAATTTATGGGTAGCTGTGAACTTTCTAAAGGGAAGTTTTTAATTTGGGGTTTTTGTGTTGATGATAAAAAAAATCAATCAATATTAGCATATTCTGCATAACTTGGACGGCCAGCCTATGCAAGGCAATGCCGAAGCCCAAGTTTACATTAGTGTTTCCATTTCTCTTGGCACCCAATGGTACTACTTTGTCAGTCAGGGGCTAGGGAATAAAGAACCAAATTGGACGAAACACTGAAGTGTTGCATTTGTGCCAAAGGAGCTCTCAAGAAGCCAGGGTGGTCAGCATCTTGTTTTGAGCAAGGATTTAGTTCCAGAAAAACCACATCCTCTTTAACATTAATGTTGTCGATTTGAATTGTACTTGTTTGGTTTTAATGTGACCTATAAATTCATTTTTTTTCTTTTACAGTTTTTTTAAGAACTACAAACATATGAAGTGTCTACCCATTTTTCTGCGATATGTGTTGAAGTAATATTATAATACAAATAGTAAAACACTTGGGGGGTGGTAAGGGTGTGGTTCTAGGATCATTCTTCCTTTAAAAGGCCCATAAATAAAAAAATAAAAACAACTAATTTAATTAAAAACTTTTTTTTAAGATTTTATTTATTTGACAGAGAGAGAGAGAAAGCAGAATCAGAAGGAGAGGGAGAAGCAGGCTCTCCACTGAGCAGGGAGCCAGATGTGGGGCTCAATCCCAGGACCCTGGGACCATGACCTGAGCTGAAGGCAGTCGCTTAACCAACTGAGCCACTTAGGTGCCCCAATTTAATTAAATTTTTAAAAAGGCCCCAAACATTGTTCATTTCAGACAGGGCTCAAAGCAAATCTCCCTCTTGGAGTAAGTGGTTGAGTTACTTGAAATTATTCTCCCAAACTTTATCCACAAAAGTTATCTAAAAACCTGGGGCACCTGGGTGGCGCAGCCGTTAAGCGTCTGCCTTCGGCTCAGGGCGTGATCCCGGCATTCTGGGATCGAGCCCCACATCAGGCTCCTCCGCTGGGAGCCTGCTTCTTCCTCTCCCACTCCCCCTGCTTGTGTTTCCTCTCTCGCTGGCTGTCTCTCTGTCAAATAAATAAATAAATAAAATCTTTAAAAAAAAGGGGGGGGCTAGCTCTAGGGTTCCATGAATCTCCACTTCGTGCTTTTGACAGAAGTAACCAGAGAGAAAAAGAAGAAAGACAGGAGCTCCAAAAGCAAGGAAAGAATCAGAAAGGCTGAAATGAAGGCATTTGTGGCACTTTTAAAGGCAAGACCCACTGCAGCAAAACATATCTTTCCTTACACTGACGTCGGTGGGACAGGAAGCCTGCTCTCACCATCTTTATACACATAGTTCTTTGTTACCTTGTTAAGAGCAAGAAGGGATTAATGTGATATTTAAGAATTGGGGCATTCTCCACTGAAAACGCCGGCCACAATAGGGCCAAAGCAGAATATTCCAATCAGACACAACGTAGCTCTAGTCCCGTTTTTATTAGAGATTATGTGAATCATTTATTTTTGCTAAGCAATTTTACTAATAAACATCAGCTTTTGTTTCCTGAAACATGGGTCCTCACTACACCTAACCTACCGAGGCCTAAAGATGTACCTAGAGAACCGACAGAACAAGGGGCTGATGCTAGAAAAGAGGGGCCAGCGCCGACCAGTCCCTAATCCCAACCACACCAGACAGCGCTCAAATACGCACCGTCAACAGGATTGTGCCTATGCGAGGACTTAGAAATCAGCACGACGTTGTCTTGCCACAAAACGAAATCAATGAAGGCAAAGAAAAAGATGGCAGTGAAGGTGAAGAAGATGATGACAGGCTGGATTCTTCCATGGGTTCACAATTACTTAGTATCACGTGTCATGCACCAGTCACTCTGGGGAAGAGGAAACCCTGGTGAGACAGGCACTGTGCCCTCAGGAAGCTTCCAGGCCAGGAGGGAGGCAAAACAAGAAAATACCCCATCACAGAAGAAGACTGTAGAAAAGACAGGGCACAGTCCCCTCAAACAAAGGGTCTTAGGCTTTTGGTTTTCTGGCCTAGTTTGAGAGCAGGCCTCTCGACAGAGCCTCGTCTCTTGGCCACTGGGATGGTTAATTTTATGGGTCCACTTGACTGGCCCTGAGGTGCTGTTATGCTAAGCTCGTGCTAGGCAGTGGGCACCCGGTTCTACAAGAAACCTTGAGCTTCGGTCAGCCTTCATGGAATTTACAGCACAGCGGCCTGTGTAGAATTGTTTCTTGGGGCGCCTGGGTGGCGCAGTCATTAAGCGTCTGCCTTCGGCTCAGGGCATGATCCTGGCGTTCTGGGATCGAGCCCCACGTCAGGCTCCTCCGCTGGGAGCCTGCTTCTTCCTCTCCCACTCCCCCTGCTTGTATTCCCTCTCTCGCTGGCTGTCTCTCTCTCTGTCAACTAAATAAATAAAATCTTAAAAAAGAAAAAAAAAACTGTTTCTTGCTCTGACCACGCTCTTTTATATGCTCGTGAAGCACAAATCTCACACATTCCCCATATTACACCATCTCTCTTTGGTACCATTTTTTTTTTCTTCTTAAATTTTTTATTTTGATATGTTAGTCACCATACAGTACATCCCTAGTTTTTGATGCAATGTTCCATGATTCATTAGTTGTGTATAACACCCAGCGCACCATGCAATACGTGCCCTCCTTAATACCCACGCCGGCCTATCCCAGTCGCCCACCCCCCTCCCCTCTGAAACCCTGTTTGTTTCCACCATTTAGGATGAAACTGTACCTTTCACCTCCTCATAGCAGGCAGTTGACGTGCACTCCTTGTATTCCAGTCGCTCAGTCGCAAGGCTGGGAATTTCCTTATTGTGAGAGCACATTAGCTTCATGCATTCATCAAAGTCTGATGGTTCACCTGTAAAGGACCAAGGCCATGCACACCGTTTGAGAAATTATGTCCTGGAAGAGTAGGATGGCAAATTCTGTCCATACTCTGAGTTTATTGACTGCCACTCAGTATTCTGGATTTGAAGAGCACTTTTGCAAAAAACACTTCCCCTACCACCTTAAATCTGTTCAGCTCTGTATTTTAAAGGGAAAATGCAATTCATCTGATCCTGATTTGTTTGCACTTAACTCATCACAATGTTGTTTTGAAGAAGCTGATGTGCAAAAAGCCCTTTCATCAGCTTTGTGAAGAGCTTTTCTCTTCAAGGGGAAAAAAGAATCAGACAGTGTTTACCAAAGGTAAACAAACCAAAGCCTTAAAAAAAAAAAAATCAAGTTTATTTCTAAAGCCTGAACTCACCAAAGGTCAAGGGGGTTTAAGACTTACAGCCTCTGCTCCCTCACTTAAAAAATGAATGTGGCCCAGAATCAACTGCCTGGCCTTCCAGGCAGAAGCTGGCAAGGCCCTACCGAATGTTCCAGAGCTGTGATGTGTGTTTGCTGCAGCCAATAAACACTCCTAATGATGCTCTCAACAAAAGCCCATATTTTGAGCCTTGTTTTCTCCTTTCTTTTCATGTTGTTTCTCTCAGTGAGAGGATCAAAGCAATGAGGCTACTTTTTCTCCGCTCAGACAGGAGTTCTTTGAAGTAAACGTGTTTTTTTGCTTTTGCTTTCCCCCACTTTTCTCCTTAAGGAAGAATCTTTATAATCAGAGGCTGACTTTGTAAATTTCCTAACACTAGTCCCTTAGCAGGTGCATGCCTGTCCCAGGAAGCAGACCCTGTGCTGTCTTTTTCTCGGATTTCCCCTTCTTGTCTTTCACTTGACGAGAGCCACTGGGTGATTTTAATGCGCCCAGGATGGTTGAGAACATCTGAAGACAACATCATCCATTCATCAAAAACATACGAAGACAAAGACACAAGAGTTCAGCTGAACAGAAAAATAAATCAGGGAGTTTTGAAAAGGCATTCGTAGTTACAGCTTAAGGCTGTCTTGTAAAAAAAAAAATGTATCAAAATAACTCCATTAATGATCATCTCAGAAGCAAAATGAAGCTGAAAGCTTGTTACTATGGTTCTTGCTTCCAGGGGGAATTCAGAATATCTGATCAAAAAATAATGGGATGGTGAATAAAAAAAAAGATGCAAAAGTCAAGTTGAACATGATTTCTTCAGGAACCTTCCAGGGCCATGTAATGTATAAAATCAGAGGTTCTCCAAGAATGAGTATCTTCTCATGGGTGATAAATAATTAATAATAGCAGCTCATGCAAATTGAGGACTGACTGTGTTCCAGCCATTGTACCAAATGCTTTCATGCATTATTTCTTTTAAGCTTCAAACCAACCCTATCAAGGAGGTGCTAATTTTAGTCCTATTTCACAGAAGAGAAACCTGAGGTTTAAAATACCCAAGATCAACATAGGTTGAAAGTGGCTGAGCCAGAACCCAACCCCGGGTCAATCTGATGCCAAAGGTCAGGCTCTGTGGTTCACCATATGTGGCCCACGTTCTTTATCAGGAACCTGTTACTTATATTCATATTCTTGCTACTCAAAGGCTGAAATCACATCAGTTCTGGTTAAAGAAACCTAAACAATAATCTAATTGTTTTGGACAAAATTCCTTTTTCACTATTAATTAACTCAAAGAAAGAGAAATTCTTTTAAGATGTTTCCAGACATTCCCTCCACGCTGCCCTTTGTGGGGTGGTAGTATGGGCTTACTTCCCTGTACATTTTCCACAGCAAAGATGCAATCGGGTTATTGAAACCCATCAAACTCTACACCGAAAACGACAGCATTTTATCATATGTCAATTATACCTCAGAACATGTCGTTTCAAAAATAAAGATATTATGACATTCGATGCTCCCAATATGTTTTCAGCTTCACCATGTCCTACATTTCAGGTCGAATTATTCTTTTTTTTTTTTTTTTTTTAGATTTTATTTATTTATTTGACGGAGAGAGACAGCCAGCGAGAGAGGGAACACAAGCAGGGGGAGTGGGAGAGGAAGAAGCAGACTCCCAGCAGAGGGGCCTGATGTGGGGCTCGATCCCAGAACAATGGGATCACTCCCTGAGCCGAAGGCAGATGCTTAACGACTGAGCCACCCAGGCGCCCCAGGTCAAATTATTCTTAATTGAACTCTGAGACATTGCCCCTTGTGCATGTCAGTTCCCTACAGATCAACTTTTAAGTTTTTAAATAGCGTGAACATGCTTGTGCCAGATAATCTGCAACGATCCTCACCTTCCATTCGAGGAATACATTTTAACTTAGATGGAAGATTTTCTCTACCAGTAGATGCACTGGGTGAATGGGATTTCTTTCATTGCCTTGCTTCTTTCCCTTCCTTCTAGCTCCGCCCCCCATCGCCAACACTCAGCTGGACTACAACTCCCAGACTCCCCTGCAGGTAGAGCACAGCCTTGTGACCGTACTGCCCAATAGAATGTGAGCAGAAGTGATGTGCGTCAGAACCTCCTCAAGGCTCTGCTCCGCTGCCGCAGATCCAGCACCTTTAGCAGAGCAAGGACTCACTTCTGTGGCATTAAGCCACTGAAATATGGGGATTTGATGTTACAGCTAGTGCTATTTTACCAATAGTCTTTCTTTACCTTGCTTTCTTTCAATAGTATCTGTTGTGGATTGTCTATATCCCTTAGAGACCAGCTCAATGTGCCAAAATTAAACAAAGGACTCTTCAGAGAAATGCTATAGAACTTTGACAAACGGGGATATTCCGAGAACAAACTTCCCATTTATAGAGGCCGTCTGTTATCTGTGACCCATCATTCATTCACCCACTTCCTAGGAATAGTCTTCCCACATTTCCTTTGGGAAACTACCCTCCTCTGAGACCAGCTGTGTGATTTATTTTTTTTAAGTATTTTCTTATTATTTTTAAAATTTTATTTAAATTCCATTGATTAACATAAAGCATATTACTAGTTTCAGAGGTAGAGCTCTGTGATTCATCAGCTGCATGTCACACCCGGTGCTCATCACATCACATGCCCTTCTTCACGCCATCACCCAGTGACCCCATCCCCCTACCCACCTCCCCTCCAGCAGCCCTCAGTTTTGGTTAGGAGCCTGGATTCTGGAGCCAGCCATGCGATTTAGAGGAGACAGAAAGCCCATCAGTGTGTGAGGCCAGATGGGCTTAGGCCCCCAGCACTCCTGGCTCTCTAGCTGCAGTGACTGACCACTGGAACATAGAAAGAGGCAGAGCTGAGTCCTTCTGCAAAGAGAAGATTCCTCCCCCTCTGCCTAAGCTAATGCAAGAGACCCTTTTGCTCAGCCTGGAGACTGCTGCTTTTTTTTCCCCCCAAGACTTTTTTTTTTTTTTTTAAGAACAGTTTTAGGTTCTCAGCAGAGACAGAGATTTCCCCTATACCCCTGGCCCCATACATGCTCAGCCTCCCCCACTATCAACATCCCACCCCAGAGCAGTACATTTGTTATGAACAACGAACCTACAAGGACACATCATTACCACACAAATTCCATAGCTGACGTTACAGGCTGCTCTTGGTATCATCCATCCCATGGGTTTGGACACACGTATAATGACATGTATCTACGATTACATCATTCAGAGGACTGTATCATACAGAACGGTTTCACTGCCTTAAAAATCCTCTGTATCTCTCCTATCATCTCTCCCTCCCCACAGACCCCCAGCAACCACTGATCCTGTTATTGTCATCATATTTTTGGCTTTTCTAAGATGTTCTATAGTTAGAATCATACAGTTTTCACATTGGCTTCTTTCACTTAGTAAGATGCATTTAAGTTTCCTCCACATCTTTTCATGGCTTGATAGCTCTTCTTTTTAGAGCCAAATAATATTCCCACTGTCTGAATGTCCCAGTTTATCCACTCACCTGCTGATAGACATCTTGGTTGTTTTCAAGTTTGGGCAATTATGAATAAAGCTCCTATAAACGCCCATGTGCAGGTTTTCGTGTGGACACAAGTTTTCAACTTCTTTGGGTAGATACCAAAGGAGCATCACTACTGGCTTGTGTGGTAAGAGTATATTTAGTTTTGTAAGACACTGTTTGACGGTGGCTTGGACCATTTTGGATTCTTACCAGCAATGAATGAGAGTTCCTGTTGCTCCACACCCTCTCCAGGATTTGATGTGGTCAGTGTTCCAAATTTCGGCCATTCTAATGGGTGTATAGTGGGATCTCATTGTTTTTCTAATTTGCATTTTCTGGGTGACTTATAACATGGAGCATCTTGGCATACGCATATTGGTCATCTATATATCTTCTTTGGTGAAGTGTTCTGTGGCTGTTTCATTGCTGCCCAAGAGAAACTGGCCTGCCAGTTCTGCTGTGTGAAGCCTGCAGATGGAGATGCTCTTCCACGGGGAAAATCTGAGGAATTGGGGGAAATGGGTCATGAAGGACTTCATCTTAGTATCTAGATCAACAGTGACCTCACATCTGGTCTTCCGGACTTCTCAGTTTTAAGGGCTATTACTCTCTTATGGTCCAACCAATTTGAGTTGAGTTTTCAGTCCTAAATTATGCAGATTTTCTATTCATTCATTCATTCATTCATTCTGAATTTGTCTGAGTAAGGGAATATAATAATTACTAGGAATTTGAAAATGAACCAAGGAAAACTCAATACTGAAAATACTTATTGAAATGTTCATATTATTGTCTGTCTTATGAAGACTGGTGTTTTTTTTTCCTTCTTTCACAATTAGTAAAGCTTCCAAACCAAGTCTAACAATAATGGTACAATCACTCCTGCAATGATAATTGAGCCTCGGCACTCAGGAAGAATTCAAGCTGGATCATGGCTGACCGACAAATAATTTACAGGTAGTGCATTTATTTGTACATCCTACATTGTGATATATACTCGTTATATAAGTTAAAGTTATAATCATTTGTTCTAATACATCACGTTTTCAAACGTTATATGGAAAACAACGTGCAGCTCTAGCTCAGGTGGTATTATAACCCTAAGGCCTCTCACCGATTGCTCCTGTGTTTCGGCTGAATCTTAGTTCACTCTCCCCGTGTCTCTGGCCCCCATGACCGTTTACTCATTCATTCATTCATTCATTCATTCATTCTAAAATTGAGTGGGTAAAAATTGGTGACGTAGAAAATTGACTGTCACAGGACATATGATAGCGAGCATGCCATCGAAACTGTAGTCACTTTTATCTTGTTTTCATTCAACCCTTCCTCATCCTGACTGCCTATATGAGTCAGTTATTCTTTTGGTGACAAGTGACAAACCGCCCCCTCCCAAATGACATAATCGAAAGACGGAGATAATCGATTGGCTGAGCAACTGATACATCCTGGGAAGGTCAAGTGTGATTGGACCCAGGGCTTGGGGAGTGCCAGCAGATCACCCAGCCTCGGGCTCCCGGTCTCGTGGTTCCGATCTCTATGACCACTCTCTCCTCATATGGTAGCCCTCAGCAGCTTGTTCGCTAATCACAGCTTCAAATCTAGCAGAAAAGAGCCTTCCCCAAGGGCACTGCTTGGCTCAGATGCCCATTTCCAAACCAATCGCTGCGGCTGGGGGGAATGCAATGCTCTGATTGGTCAGGACTATATTGCTTATAAATCCTCTGGAACATCTTCCTGTCCTGCCCCCACCTTACCTACCAGCTCGCTGCTGTTTGCTCTTATCAAGCAATGGATAGGGGAAATGTGGTTGGTTTGACATCAGCCAGATGGATCTGAGTTCAAACCCTAGTTCCATCTGTTTCTAGATTGAGTGAACAGTTAAGCTCTCTGAGCCACAGTTTACTTATCCGCCCAGAGTAAACATTCAACAAGCATTAGAATCCTGTTCTCTTCTCATTATTTCTTATTGCAACACCAGTGATACCTAGAGTTTTCTAGGTATGACTGATAGTCATCTGAGGGTCCTAGGGGTATAATATGGTTTCCCAACATTTTGTGGCTGGAGCACTAAAACTAAACTGTACGAGCTCTGAGACTGAGAGAAACCATCCCTTTTGAGAGGTGAATTCGCCTTCGTGTAGTAAACATTTTACTCCCAGAATGTATTTTGCTGACACAGTCCTCACAGTTCTACAACTCGGCGAGCTAACCTAAAAATGGAGAAGTGGAGATAGACTAGCTTCTCTGCAACACCCGAACGAGGATAGCAATCTTTTCCTGGGAGGAAGTGGCCCCATTTGGGGAGGTGACTGAATTCTAGGTGCTCTACCAGCCCATGCCTGGTAGACTGCCACTAGCAGGAGACATGACAGTTGCCATGTGAGCACGTTAGACCCTAACCCACACTCCTGGAGTAGTAAACACCGTGCCCGAAGCCTTAAGCAAATCGTCTAACTCCGAGCTTCCATGTCCTTTCAAAGGAAACTAACCTGTTTGCAAAGACAATGCAAACCCCCAATAGGGGCTAGACCAGGAGACTAGCTTGGTTTCCAATAGTAACAATAGCCACTCCAGCGTTGCTCACTGAAGAAGCTCCCCACCCCCGGGCAGCCCTCCAACCTCAGGGCTTTTCTTCTCTTCCTTAATGCATCAAAACTCGTCTGCTGTGTGGCTCATTCCCTCAGATCCTTGCCAACCAGTCACTCAGCCAACCAACCTGATAATGTAATGCATGCTTGCCCCTCACAGCATTTCCCAAATACTGTGTTTTTTTTTTTTTTTTTTAAGCAGAGGCCTCTTTGAGACAAACTACCTGCTTCGACACAAAAAAAAGTACATTTAAAAATTCTGGTGGGGGGCGCCTGGGTGGCACAGCAGTTACGCGTCTGCCTTCGGCTCAGGGCGTGATCCCAGCGTTATGGGATCGAGCCCCACATCAGGCTCTTCCGCTATGAGCCTGCTTCTTCCTCTCCCACTCCCCCTGCTTGTGCTCCCTCTCTCACTGGCTGTCTCTCTGTTGAATAAATAAAATCTTTAAAAAAAAAAAAAATTCTGGTGGAGTAAGTTTGGTGGGGAAGATATTTCTCTGTTCTAGAAATCCTATCAGCTTCAGTTTGGCTACAAGTATACCCTACCATAAGCGTTGGCCTCAGGTCTTAAGGCAGTTAGGATTCCACAGGAAACGTGGCTGTAGATACATCTAAATTCTTGCCATGTTGCATTAAGCTTCTGGGTAGGAGGAATTATAATTGCAATGCTTTCACTGTTTTGTGCATTTTCTCACCCGGCTGCATAAAACATCATTATAAAATTCTTTCCTTTCTTTCTTTCTTTCTTTTTTTTTTTTTTGGAAAATTTTTGGGAGGAAGTATCTATTTTATCAATCCACACTTTTAGAAACACTGTGGTTCCAAGCTTTTTAAAGGAACGTCTTTTTTCTCTTCTGTTTTCTTTAGCTGACCTTCAGAGACTGACCCATAAAAGCGTGCCTGACGTATGCAAAGCCCAAACGGAAAAGAAACATGTATTCATTTCACCTTGGGTTACTCCACACTCTAACTCCTGCCTTTGAAAAGTGCAGAGGGATATCATCACCATGGAGGCTTCTGTTCAAGATCCTGTGTGATAGACCATAATTCAGGGCTTTCTAAAAAACCGCTGAGGGAACACTTCCCAGAGGAGCCTACCCTCCTCCCACAGGCCCCAAACCTTGCTGATGTGCACCCTGAAATAGATCGGCACACATACCTCACTGCTGCTCAATTTCAGTCTCAGTCACACCTGGATCTGATGCATTTTATAGACACTTGAATATTGAGGACATTTCTTAGAAACAGCCCTGTTTAAACTTTTGCTAGTTTGGCCAGAGAGAAGGCACTGACATGGCTGAGGTCACTAATTCTGAGAACTGACCTCTAATAATAGCAAGGACTGTCATTTTTGTCCAGCTTAGGAGGGATGGAATTGTTTGTTCAAACCTCTGTTTTCCTGTGCCACGAGACAGTTCGGACAATGGAGAGAGCCCCGGCTGAGGAGTCAGGGGACCCGAGCCTCTGCCAAGAGCTAGATGGGGTGTAAAGGCTGCAAACTAGTCTCAAAGGCTCAGTTTCCCTGCTTGCGAAATGATGTGGGGTGTGGAGAGCTTGGCCTATATCAGATTCAACCTTCTCATTGTTGGGACGTGGGGAGTGGGAGGCTTCCCCTTCCAAGAAACAGAGGATAGGTGTGGACCTTCTCCCTAGAAAGTATACTGAGATCCAAAATGTTACCTAGAATTGATGGCCTAGGAGTATCAGCCTAAAACTGCCAAGCAAGGTGCCCTCAAAACCTCCTTCTCCCAGTAGAATGACAACAAAATAAATAGTTGCTTCTTCTTTCTAAAACTCTCATGGCCATTCTTGAGTCTTCTCTTCCTCTCATCTCCATCCTCACCCCCCCATCTCATCTACCATGATTACCTGTCATATGAACACAAGAGAGATGCAGAGGTCCATTTCTCTCTACCTGCCCCACTTCCTGCCTACTCCAAGCCGCCATGGCAGCCCTCACTGACACCTCTCGCTCTGATCTCCTATGGTCCATTCCGTGACACACATGACTCCTCTGCCCATGGGATCTCTCAGCTCATCGCCCACCACTCTCCACCACCAGCCTTACCCTCCTGCGTTCTGTCCCTTGTGTCTGCCAAACTCGTTTCTGCCCCAAGAGCCCCTCCACCCAGACCACTCCATCCCCATAGGCTCACATACAGTCTCAGCTCAAATGCCAACCCCTCACCCCATGCAGAGAAGCCTACCTCCAACACTTGCTTCCCATCCTCCTGCCTTGATGTCTTCACAGCATTTATCATTGGCTAGCATGATCCAGTTTCTGTGTGGTTTCCTAGTTTACAGTCCGTCCCTCTTCCCTCCCTTCCCATCTCTGCCACCAAACTCTGAGTCCTGCCAGAGGAGGGTCCTCACCTGTCTTGCTTATTATACATCCAGGCCATGGTGGCTGCTTACTATATATTTGTTGAATTCATTAAATAAAATAATAGTTAAACTGACATTGTACAATAAAACTAGCAGGCCGGCTCTTGTTTTAAAATATTTTAATTGATTCTCATGAAGACATCAGTGGAATGTCATTAATTAGGCCCTAGAATTTATTTCTCCAGATTAAATTACTCTTATTCCTCTGAGCCTTCTCACCAGTGGTATTCTTGTCCTCTTAATCACTTTCCAGGACCTTCCCTGGAGGCTCTCCAATTTCTCCTTGTCCTCCTGAGAAGCTGAATAACCTTGTTCTTAGCGAGACCCACTGTGAGCCTGCAGAGGACTCAGGGTAATCATTCTGCATGGCAGAGGGCTTCAGAGTTGGATTTTCTAAGGCAGTGTAGCTTCAGATCGGGCCATTTTCTAGCAAGGTGACCTTGAATGAGGCCCTCTCTCTGCCGTGGTCTCCTCCTGGAGGAGATGATTTTGTCATCTCATAGGGCTGTCTGTAGTGAGGCTCCATGGAGCTTTCTCCTACCCGGCATTTAGCGCAGGGCCCGGTGCACACTAAAACCTCTCTAGACTAACTACTGCTAATACTGAAGCTTAGACCAGAGCTACTTGAAATAAGCAAGAGGGGAGCAGTGAAAGGGAGCTGAGCAGTATGCAGAAGTCACATTCGATGATTCTGGATTCTGGATTCGATGAGTGCGGGGACAGGTTATTTATGAGAACCGTGAACAAAGCGAAGGGGAAATGAGAGCCTCTCTGCAGCCTGTCATTGGAGTGGCACTCACGAAACAGACATCACTAATTGTAGTGTGCCCAGTGAAAGAGCGTGCGGAACATGGAATGGAAGCAAGTGTAGGGGGGCTAAAGGTGAAGCTGCTTGAAAGGAAATAACACCTCCTTTCACTCAGTGCAAGATGAGCTAATACAAGGATGTCATCCAGGGTTTCACACACCAGTCTTTTCAAATGGCAGAGTTCCTAAGCCCTCTGAGGACTGGCAGAGGCGTGGCTGTGTTTCGTTCAATGGCCCCAGGACCTCCACAGAGACACTCCAGCACCCATTCCCGTTAATGGAAGGCCTCAGGGCCCCATATGGCTGTGAGAGCCCTTGGAGGAGACCGTGCCCCAAACTCAGAAAGACTATTTTGAGGAGGCTCATATTTAGAGCACACACCGCAGCAATGACGTAGCACAAATGGGCCCACCTTGAGGGCCCCCCAGAAATGTCAGTCTTCAAATGGAGTTGGGTAAGCCTCCAAAGATCTAGAGATCAGGTTGCATCAGGCCATCCACACAGTGGAATACTCAGCAGCCACAAAAAAACATGAATCAGATCCCCATGTTTTGACATAGAAAGATGCCCAACATATGGTTTACAGACAAAAGCAATGTGCAGGATTCTCTGTGGGATCCAGATGGGGAAGAACCTTACCTCTCCTCCTCCTCTTCACTCTACACATGCAGGGAGGAGTCCTGCAGCAAACATCTCCCATCTCGGTCTCCATCCCCAGCTCGTCCCTGACTCGTGCCTCCCCAGGACAGCTGGCCATCCCCTGTGCCATGTTTCCCAAAGAGCAGGGAGGTGGGGAAAGAAGCCGAGGCCTCCTGGATCTTGAGCTGCGTGTTCCCAGGTGTGGCAGGTGCTCATCCCATCTCTCAGGCCACCTCTCGGGCCCTTTCCTGGGCTTCTCAATCCCAGGTGGGAAACCAGTAGGATGGGGGCAAGGAGAGGTGAACAGACCTACCCTTCTCTCTCTCTGTCCAGCTCTTCCTCCTCCTACATCAGGGAGTGGGGATCAGGCCAGCCCTGCCCTGCTATGATCCTCGCTACTCCAATTCAAGGTGCCATTTTGGCCTTAACCTAAACCAACTGCTCCAATCCAACCATTACCAGAAAGCTGTGAAAAATATAAAAGTTAAGGATAAAATATTAATAATTGATACTTGTATAACTGTATACAAATACAAATTCAATTGTATAATCGGATGTAGGCTAGTCCCCTTGAATGCACGTTAGCCTGGGGACTTGCTTACAACCAGTAGAATATGGCAAGAGTGATGGGTTGTCCCTTAGTGATTAGATGACATCAGAGAGTAGTTTCCAGAATGGCAGACTCTCTCTCTCTTGCTGGCTCTGATGAAACCAGCTGCCATGGAGAAGCCCATACAGCAAAGAACTGAGAGCAGCGTCTGGACAACAGCCAGTAAGGATCTGAGGCCCTCCTCCGTCCAAGGGCTCACAAGGACTGCCAACAACCACGTACACTTGGAAGTGGGTCCATCCGCAGCCCAGTCTCAGGGGAGCCCCACACAACACCTTCGTTACAGGCTTGCAAGACCCTGAGTGAAGGTCCCAGCAAACTACACCCGGACTCCTGACCTGCAGAACCTGTAAGAGGATAAATGTATGTTTCCTTAAGTCCCGAAGTTTATGATAATTTGTTACACAGCAACAGACAACAAAAATAGGTAGCAACAGTAATAAAACAAGAAGCTCTATAGTGTGGTGGTTAAGGGCCCAGGCTCTGGAGCCCAACTGCCTGGGTTCAAATTCTGCTCCCCACCCCCTCTACTCAACCTCTCTAATATAAAGTTCCTCATCTTTAGCACAAGGGTATGACTAGACCCCCATCCCCACCCCTGCCTCATAGTAAGGACCCTAAGCATTAACGCAAGCGATATGCTTGAAACACTGTGTGTCTCGTCAGGGTCCAACGAAGATGGGTGCTTGCCGGTTTGTCCCTGCTCATGCTCTTTGCTCTTGCCTCCAAACTACTGAGAGCAATCATCTCTTAGGAGTATTGTAGGAATTTCCACATTCGAGGATAAAACTTTTCTATTTTTTTTATAATAAGCATTTATAATTTTATATTCGCAAAAAGCAACAAAGTTCTTTTTAAAATTCATATTAGCTTTCTGTTGGGCCCTTCGGAGGGTGGGATCTCTCTCAGGTTGCTATCAATGACAAATGTCTGTGCAAACCCGCTTCAACAAAACGGAGGAGGAGTTACAGAATGTGCTGAGTGCGGCACAGAGTAAGAGGCTAGTAAACGGCCAGGGGTCTTGCGGGAAGCTGGGCGGGAGCCAACGAGTCTGGCTGAGGCAGCAGGCAAGACCTCGGCCTCTCTTTGGCCACGTGATCTCTCCCTGCACCTTTCCTTTTGGCTTCTCTCAGTTCGGAGTAGGAGGTGGTGATCCAGGTTGTTTCTTTGACCGACACCCAACAAAACTGATCAGCTACTCCTTGTCGCAATTCCAGATTCCCTGAGGAGAGAATCTGATTGGTCAGATGAACACTCACGGTCCCACAATGATCGTGAGAAGGGAGCCGGGTCCCTTAATATAGACTAGACGGTTAAGACTACACCAGGTAGTGGCAGGATGGGTTGCCAAGAGGAGGGGAAAGAGCATGTCCAAAGGGTGTCTATATCAAGTCTATTCCTTCTTTTTACTGAGGAACAGCAAGGGAATTGAGAACAGTGCCCAAGAAGCTTCCAGAGACTTCAGACAAGAGATAGTGTTTGCCATGAATACTGGAACCACGAGAAATATCTCATTTGGAAATGAATTTAACAAGTCCTTTTAAATGGTTGGATTCAATCTTTTCTCCTCGATACCCTCATCCATATGAGGTTGTTGCTAACCTGTTGGGCACAGAATATCGAAAGTGGAAGAGAGTGGCTCTGCCCAGTTGGTACTCAGCCTCAGTGTGACAAGTCCAACAACGTTTGTGGGACCGTGGTAACTGGGCCAGTTCGAGGGCCGGCATGCACATTATCCATAACCTAACTCAAAGGAAAATGTGTCCCTCTTGCTTTGTCCTCATAAAGGTAACAATTTCAAACAAAGCATGGGCCCAGGTCCAAGACAAACTCTGCATCTCATGCACCGATGCTAAAGATGAAAAATACTGCTCAACGTGAAATTATACCTCACTTACTAGAAACATTATCTGCAATTAGCATAGTTATCCAATGAACATTCAAAGGGGAAAAACTAATTACTAGGATCATAGGTTCTCTGGGGTGGAAGGAAACTCACAGGTCAGTGTAAATGCCCACCCTCTCCCCTCGCCCTCCCCAACACCCAACTGGTAAAGGAATCCCCTCTTCTGTGTCCCTACCAGGTGCTGATTCTGCTTCCCACCTCCATCAGAGCAGCACTACCATTTCTGGGTAACTATAGCCATCAGGAAATCTTAACTTGAGTAAGACTGAAAATTGGCTTCCTCGTAAAGTCTACCACTTGGTACATCTGCCCCAAACTTGTGTCTGCAACCTCGTAAACAAACCTTTTTCTGCAGACCAAGGAGAAGCATACACCCACGAAGGAAAGACATCCCTTCCCCAGCCCCAGAGATGAGGTTTAGTCAGGCTTTGAAACTGAAGGGCCAAAAGGATGGGCATCTGACACAACCCGGCTAGAGATAGAAGCGAAGCCTGCTAAGAAACGGAAGAAGTTTTTGGTCGCTGATGGTCTGAAAGAGCCCCCTGGCTCTGCCTCTGCCCACTCCTCCCTTGAACGCGGCTATGTGAAGTGTGATGCTCGGATCTCTGGCAGTCATCTTGGTTCCATGAGGTGACAAACTTAAGGTCAAGAAGCCAACATGCCGAGAAGGCAGAACATAAGTCTAGAAGGAGCCTAGGCCTTAGGGGGTATCAGTAAGCCTCTGCAGCTTGCCCTGGAGTGGCCTACCTCCAGGCGTCTTACTCTATTAGATAATCATGTTTTTCTAACCTAACCTCTGTGAGCTGAGCTTTCTGTAAGTCGTAATGGAACACGTTGTAACCCACAACAGCTCACCAGGGCGGTAGGCTCCATCTGCCTAGATTCATATGCCATTTCGAGCCCTGACCTCAGCCCCACCATCCTAACCTGTCTCCTCAGCACAATCCCTGTGGTGAAGAAAACCCCACGTGCCACCACCACCCCCGGTGAAACCTGCCCAAAACAGAGCTGTGTCTTCTCCATTCTCACACCCCCAACGTCACTTTCTTGGCCACCATCTCACCTCAAGGTTGCCGTTGGCTACAATGCATGACTCTTTCCCAGATGCCTGGGCTGCATCCCTCACCTGTCCTTCTTCCTGCAAGATGCCATTCGGACCCAAGTGCTGTTCTTTGTGTTGCTCTCTTATGGGTCAGGTTGCTTCCCAGCCTAAAAACATTGCTTTGGCTCATTATCCTTTCATCCAGTCTATTAGCTCTACTCACAGCCCCATGGCAGCCTGGAAATCTGATCAGCATGCCATCAATGTACTCACCCACTCAGCTCTGAAAAAAGAAAACAACACCGAATAAGACAGCAACGAGAGACTAAATGCAAACACAATACTAGCAGTTGGTCTGACAATGATAACAGACCTACCAGTGTGTCCAAAAATATACCAGCTCGATACCCATTTGGACTGAACCTGTCCTGGTATTAATGCCAGCAAGAGAAGAAGGGCAGATTCATCCCACAGGCGTTAACAGTGCTGAGGAGGGAACAGTAGAGGGTGCCCGACATACCCCACGTGGGTCATTATTATGGAAGCCATCAGCCTCCCCATTCTGGGTGCCCTACATGCAGCTTGTTAGGTTATGTGCAACAAAACACAAGTTGAAAGGAAGTCCTGGAGATTTAAGAGCTTTGTTCTGAAAAGACTGAATTTTATAGAATGTAGCCATTTGTTCCATAACAATAGAACATTGTCATGATTTACAAAGCAAAGCAAAGATACATGGTCTGCCCTCCTATTAATATATATTTATTTTATTTTTATTCTTGGCATAATAAGCAGATCTAAAGTAAAGAGAACTCCTAGATGAAATCAGATACCTGTGATACCAAGAATGCAGGAGATAAAGAAAGAAAGAAAAAACGGGAAAAGGAAAATAAATTCTAGAAAGGCAACAAGAATACCTGCTTTTGCATTTCCTAAACTTTACCTTTCTATCTTATTGATCACATTCGGGTGCATCTCCAATGCCCACCACCATTCCGCCATATTGCCTCTAGCACCACCACCACCACCGACCCTGTCACTGTCATGACCAGCGCACCACCAACAACCTCATCACTCCACAATTACCAACACAACTAACACCACTGTTGCCACTACCATCGTCAATACCATCACTTTGCCTACCAGCATCTGCATGACCAACATGCATGATCTTCCCTGAGCATTGCCCCACGTTCTCTGGAGGACGAGAAGACCTGGGCTATAGTCCTCGTTCTGCTTAGTAATGGAACTGGTGACCTTGGGCAAGTCAATTTACTCCTTTGCATCTCAGATCAATAAATACATATTGAATGAATGAAAGAAAGAATTAATATTATATGGAACTATTTTGTGTCTGTCCTTCTTAAGGTCAACAGAAATACGATACAAATTATACTAAAAAGCTCATACTTTTCTAGTGCTTAGGGTTTGCAAATTAAGTTCCTACATGTGATATCATTAAAGACTGCCCAGGAAAAAAAGACTGTGAGCTGTTATTTCCCCCAGTGTCTTTTATGTCAGGGTTGCTTTTATTTTTTGCTTTTGTTTTGATCCAGGATCTAATCAATACAGCAGTTACTTATCTGCCTCTCTAGTCTGGAATAGTTCCCCAACTTTGTTTCACATTGTTTTTCATGGCATCAATATTTTAAAAGAATTCAAGCTAGTTGTTTTACGTAATAACCTTCAATTTGTATTTGCCTGAGTTATTCCTCATAATTAGATTTAAGTGAAACTTTCTGGCAAGAGCATGGCATGATGGGTGCTGTGTTTTTCTCAGTGCCTGACATCAGGAGACACCTGTCCTCTTGCTCTGGCCAGTTGGATTACATGGTTAAAGGGCTAACCATGATTTCTCCATCATAAAATTACTTGTTTCTGTTTGTACTGAGTAAATAGTCTGTGAGACATATGAAAATCATTTTTAAATATGAAGGGCATGAGAAATCAGTGAGATGTATAAAAACTTTTTCAGTATCAAGAGTTCAAGGAATTTTAAGTGCTACAGAGGCCAGGCAGCAAAAGTACTGTCTCCCATCAGTGTTCAGCCCCAGGGAAGAGAGGCTCTGGCTGAACTGGATCCTATTTCCCACGTCGCTTTATTCCTCCAGGACAGGAATCCTTAACCAGGAACCGGAAGCCCCCTGAGACTATCTGCAGGAGACAGAGAGCCCCCGGTGCTTTCTGTGTGTTCTCAAAGGTGTCCCTGTCTGAAAACATTCAGAAGCACTCTTATGTGCTGACATTGTTGATGAAGACCTAGAAGTCAGGGAGGAAAATCAGACTGAGGGAAAGAACTGAGTTTTATTTTTGACTGACTGAGGTTATAGAAGGTCATCTAGGAGGACTTGTCTCAAAGATACTTAGAAATATGCATCTCCTTCATGGCGCTGGATATTTTGAATTCACTTAACTTGTTTGTCTGTCTTTCTTCCTTCCTTAGAATGAGGCTCCATGAAAGCAAGGTCTGTTTCTGAATGTTCATTTCAGCCCTGCGTCACCAGGACCAGGCACAGTTCCTGGCACATGGGAGGTTCTCAACTAATTTTACCGAATGAAAAAAAAAAAAAAAAAAAAAAAAAAGAACGAACAGATGCATCAATGAGAATGGTTGGGAGAGAGAGAATGGAAAAGCTGGGCGCAGAAAAGGGAACATTTTTATGTTTAAAAAATCCTCGCTGAAGGAACACAAGAATGAATTTATATAAGCACAATTTTTTTCCACACAGAAGAAATTGGAATCATAGTTAACCTGAATCCATTTTGACATGATATGCAAGACTGAATTCGGGTGTTCACTTTTGATACCACTTGAACCTCAAACCAAAATAAATTTGCATTATTCTTAGATAGAACCAGAAATGTAAATTTTAAGGTGCTGGTGCAATAGAGTGTACGCAGCCCAGGCATCATCTTGGTAAACTGACGAAACCGTGACTAAGCACATTTCCAGCATTAGGGATACAGGTGTATGAGGCCAGGGGCTGAGGAACTTGCCCAGAGAACATTCCCAAATCCAGCAGCTCCTTTTTGGCTAGACCCTTTACTGCACCAGCAGGCTGCTACCGCTGCCCTCATTCCCTTGCCGACAAAAACAAGGAAGCTGGACTTGGTGGGAAGAGGACTAGCTCGGGGTCTGAGGACTTGGGGCCAAGCGCCCATTCTGCCCCAAGCCAACTGAACACCCCCAGACAAGCCACTGCTTTGTCCTCGGTGTCGCACTCTGCTAAGGGAGGGCTAACAAGATCTCTGACTCCCCATCCAGCACCAAATTCAGCTGCCTCTGTGAAGGGCCAAACGAGCTGCCAAGCGCCTCTCCTCTCCTTCCTCCTCTGGGGATCAATGCCAAGGTCCAACCCAATGGGCTTCGTCAGGAAACACTTGACTGCTTGAATCATAGAAGCCAAGGGAAAAAGCCAGAATTTGCTTCAAGCGATGACCTTCCTTATTGAGGCCCCAAAACGGATTCATAGGGGGAAAAAGTTCCTCTATGCAAGGCTGGTGAAGCCTGCAGTGCCTCCCACGCTGGGCACGATGACTTCACAAAGCCTTTACCCCAAGTACTGATCCTACATGAGGTTAAATGTCGACGAGCACGGGCTCCTGGGAGACCCGAGTCACCATGGACCGTGGGACAGGAAGCCAAACCCCCCCCCCCAGCTCCCAGCAAAGTGGGATTCAGTTTGCGGGGAGAGCCGGACAGCAACTAGGACTCAGTGTCCAAGGCTGCAGAAATGATAATCTCCTTAGAAATGCTTTCATCTCTCCTTCTTTTCTCTCCATTAACCTGATTCCCTACCAGGTTTTTCTCAGTAATTTGGGAGACGACCAAATTTAATCCTTATTCACTGCTTGAGTGTTTAAGGACGCTGTTCTGAGCACTCTGCATGTATTCAACTATAACACAGGGTAGGTAGGTCTTGTCACCAGCCCTATTTGGGTCTGAGGAAACAGAGGCCCAGCACGGTCAGGGAGTCAGTAGTCTTTTCTAGAATGGGGACCCAGAAAATGAGCAAAAGAACAAACAAGATACTTTCAGGAACAAATAAAAACAGTGAAGAAATCAAACGGAAAATACTCGTGCATCTTGTCTGAGGTCACATCATGGGTCCCAGGGCCAGAATCTGGGCTGTTCTTCTCAAAGGGGCTCACGTGGCATTTCCAATCTGGCCCCTTTGGGGGAACTGGCATGAATTATTACACACAAGATAACATAGAAAAGAAGAATTAAAAAAAAAAATCCATGCCCTTTTTAAAAACTTTTAGCAAGTATATAATAATAACTGGATGAATGAGAATCCTCTTACCTACGTATTTGCCTAAACTCTGTACTTTCTTTTTTTTTCTTTTCAGTTTTTATTTAAGCCCTATTTAGTTCACATACAACGCAATATTGGTTTCAGGAGTAGAATTCAGTGACTCATCACTTACAAACAACCCCCTGTGCTCATCGTATCAAGTGCCCTCCTCAATGCCCGTCACCCATCTAGGCCATCCCCCACCCACCTCCCTGTATCACCCCTCAGAAACTCTGTACTTTCTTAGGATGCAGACTGAGGGATGGGGTTCCTGGTTCAAAGGTTCTGCAAGAAAAAAACAAACAAACACCTTATCCCAAAGCACGGCTCTTGTTACTGTTTCAATTACCCCCACAAAACTTGCACCTCCACAAACTTCTGCCAGCACCACTGCCAAGTCCAGAGTATTAATCATTGATATGAATTTTTGAGAGTTTGGGGAAAATGGCATCTTGTTGTTGCCTTCCTTTGCATTTCCCTAATTATTCATAGAGTTTTTTAAATCCTTGTTTTAAATAATTTTTCTATGACTCTAAGAGAGAATTTGTCAACACAGTGAGTAGGACATTTATCAAAGGGATAAGCACCGCCTATTTCTAACTTAATTACTACACCATTAAAATGAGCTCTGCACAATGTTTCTGGCAATGGGCTTTCCTCTGAGAGAGAAGAGCGTGTGCGGTTTCCTTTCTAAATCAGAAGCCCAAAGTCCAGGCAGCCTCCTAGAAGCTTGCCTCGCCTCCGTGTCCCCCCACCCGTCCCGGGGAAGGACCTCGCCACACAGCTCCCCTCAGCCCATAGCAGGCCCCCATCCTAATTCTTTACAGCACTGGAAAGTTTTTAAGGAGAAAGAAACAAGAAGCAGTTCTCCAGTTTTTTTCCTGTAGCTAATTTAAGTTGTAGTAACAGAAAAATACTTTTCACTTGAATAGCCTTTAACATTCATTTTGAAAACAGCAGTAGCCACCTTGAGACATATTTATTGTGAGTTTTTAGCACTCCAACAGTGGGGGTACAAAGAAAAATTCTAAAATAACTACTTATAAAGCTCAAATGAATTTAATTAGGCTGCTAAAAATGAAAAAAAAATACTAAATTATAAACCATCATAGACATGATTAATTACATTTACATTATGCACAAAGCCCAAGAATGAAGCCACCCCGCACTTGTTCCTCCCCGATTTGGAGGTAGGAATTGTCGCCAGCAAGACAGCCCCAGGTAGAAGCAGACCTGGAGCCAGCAGCTGCAATCAGAGCAGGAAGAGTGTGATCACAAAGGGCGAAGGGTCCCTGTGGCTCTGAAGCCTCCTACCTGCCCCCCAACCCCCACCCACCCTGCTTCTGGAGCAAGTCCTGAAATTCCTCCCCTTGGAATTCCCCAGCCAGATTCCAAGCTTTCCCTGATGCCAGGACTGGCCTTTCCTCATCCTCTCCCACCCTCTGTGAATCCGGGACACACCCCTGTTTTTGATCTGTCCTGCCCATTGTCATTCCAGCCGGTGCTCACTAGTCAGTGCTTAGGAAGGAGTTATTAAGCATTAGCAAAGTGAGCTCTCCCTCCGGGGGGAGGGTGACAGACTCGTCAAGATGTCCGTGACACGTTAAGTGGGAGAAAAAAGTCAATTTTCAAACTGTGTAAAGAGGATCACCTGATTTTTAATTTTATTAAAAAAAAATGTGTCCATGAAGAAATGTCTTTCAAATCCTTGCCCATTTAAAAAAAACTGGGTTGGGGCGCCTGGGTGGTACAGCGGTTAAGCGTCTGCCTTCGGCTCAGGGCGTGATCCCGGCGTTATGGGATCGAGCCCCACATCAGGCTCTTCCACTATGAGCCTGCTTCTTCCTCTCCCACTCCCCCTGCTTGTGTTCCCTCTCTCGCTGGCTGTCTCTATCTCTGTCGAATAAATAAATAAAATCTTTTTAAAAATAAATAAATAAATAAATAAATAAATAAATAAATAAATAAAAATAAAAATAACTGGGTTATTCGTCTTTTTATGACTTAAAAAGGTTGATTTCGACCTCTGTGTTGAGACAGCGTGTACACAGAACACAAATCACTTTTGAAAACGTAAGGGAAAAAATATATTTTTTAACATTTTTCAAAGGTCCTCTTTTGGGGATCCAAGCCGCTAACTACACGGTCTGGCCCCCACAGTCCATCCTGGGCCAGGCATGGATTCTAGACCAGATGCAGCGCCAGAAAACCAGATTCTCCCCGCGCCTCAGCGCCCTCGCCTATAAGCAGACATCCTGGGACCCGACTAGGAGGTAGAAGACTCAAAGTGAGGAAACCGGGGCGTCCAGGCCTTGCCCATCATGGCACAGACACAAAGACAGGGTTTCAGGCTCACACATAGCGGAGAGATGGCTGTGCGCTCCTAGAATCTTAAGGACCTCAGACGTGCTGGATGGTCCTGTGGAACTGCGTCCTGCCACTGAGCGCCTGAGGTGTGAAGGACTTCTTGAATCAGAGAAGAGGCATACAATGGGTGGTCTGAGGCTGGATCGCCATTTCTCATTAATATTGTACTGGAATTCAATGGTGCGTCTGGACTTACTGATGCCTAAAGAGTATCGTAAAATATGAGCAAAAGAACAAACACCTAAGGGGGTCGGCGTGAGAAAAATGACCGTACATCTTCCAAAGGAAGACGATTAGAAAGAAACCTACCATCATCGTCAGGGAAAGCTGCTGTCACAGAGCCATGCAATGATACAATGACCTGAAACGTGAAGAACTGTATTTCTCTCTCACTGAACATCAAGGTGCAGGTGGGCAGTGCAGGAGGTGGGCACCTCTCCGTGCACTGGGGGCCCCCCAAATTCCACCCCCAGCACTGCCCTCCCAATCATGGCTAAAGCTGGGCAGCCGTGCATGCAGGTTCCAGCCAGCAGGAAGGGGAACGAGCATCAAGGACTCACCTCCACTGCCACCACCACCCCCCCGCCCCGTGGCCTCCGCTCATGCTCACAGGTGACGATCGCATCACCTAACTGCCAGAGAGGCCAGGCGAGGCTGTCCAGCTGAGCGGCTGAGGCCTGGCCCTCATTCCATGACTGCAGAAAAAGAAGGAATGGCTTCAAGGTGCCCGCCACCTGCACCAGACTTCTGAAGTGGCTGTGACTATGGAGTTGGCATGTGGGTATTTTCATTCTCTTCTTTACACTGGTATCTGGATGTTTGCGGAAGTTCTCCTATCGTCCTCAGGTGGCGTACAAAATAAGAGTCGTGGATACAATGATCTTGGGTTTGGAGCCAGGCTGTCTGGATGTAAATCAGCCTTACTAGCTGGATGACCTTGGACCAATGCTTTCTCCTCCATGACCAACGTCCTCCCCAACCGTGCCACGGGAGCAATAGAACCTACCTGGCCGGCAGCGTGAGCAAAGACCTGCAGCAGGTGTAGCCTCAGTCCTGGTCCACAGTGACCAGGGTGGACAGCATGGGTCTCACTAATGCCACACAGTGATGATGGGGACTATTAGCGTCAGACCACCCCACACACGGGCCTCGGCTGTGCTGAGAGCGTCACTCTCCCTGAGCTGGGCCTTCCTTCTCTTCTCTTTCCTCATCCTCAGTCCTTTCATCAAACACACGCGTTCACTGAACACTGAAGGCTCTGCTCTCTCCTCTCCCCCTCTGTCTTCCTCGCCACCCTCGAACTCTGATATCTCCCTCACCTCCCTGCTGATTGTAAGGTTGGGGGGCACTTGGGGGTCCCGCCTGCAGGTAGACGTGGTGATCGGCCCTCAGCTGCCTGAGTTATTTAGATCTGATCACAAGGGTAAAGCCATGCTCCCTGAGCTTCCCTGGGACATCCTGGAAGGACACTAACCTGCAAGCTGGTCCCCTTCCTGCACCCCAGTTAGCAGGATGGAACCCCCTCACCTGTGTCCTCCTCATCCCCCTTTTCTTCATCCCTTCCTTTTCTCCTTACACCCAAACATGTGCAAGCTTGGATGAGCACAAGGAGAGAAGCCTTTTAAACAGCTCATTAAAACTATTAAAAGCAGAAAATTGACCTTGGGAAATGATTGTGCAATAGCTTTATTAGATTGCTTGGGGAAAAAAAAGTTAGAAAGCCTGGCTGTCTTACTACTGATTTCTCAGGGCTCTCCATACAGGTTTCTAAATTTGGATCTCAAGAATTATTGAGCTTTGACTGGGAAAAAACAAGAGAATCTGAAGTCCTGCCAGAGCCCAGAGTAATTCTCCAGCTCTTCCTCCCAGAGCCCTTGGACATGGAAGGGCCTGGCTTGTTCACTCGGGGGAGGGAGGGTCACTTGTTGAGTATTTGGTGGGGCTGGAGGGGAGTACAGACAGGTGGAGGTTCCCCACTGAACTCCCCTCTCTCTTCACAACCCTGAAATGAATTTTTGCAGGCATTCATGATTGATAGGTAGGAAGTGGGAGGTGGACAGAACACCAAAAACCCACCAAAAACACCAAAAACCCACCAAAAAAGACACGCAACTGATTCAAAACAGACTCAAAGACAAAGGTGCAGAGCAGTTCTTGTTCGTCTGCGAAAAGGTCTGTGTGTTGAGGGTGAGGGCTTGGCACCCGGAGAAAGGAGATGGGAGTGCAGTGTGAGCACACATCACCAGAGTCCGTGCGAGTTTGAAGGGCCAGGTCCCGCCTGGTGAGTGTTGCAATGCGGGCCTGGAGCGAGGGTCAGAAGGCTGGCTTCTAGAGCCGGCCTGGCCCGCACTCAGAGCAAGGCAAGGCACAGTCTCCTCTCCACCCGCACCTCCCAGTGGTAAAGAGAAGCCTGAGTACCAGACCTCGAAGAGCCCTTCGCTTCTAGCAGTCCCGAGGCTCCCCGGGTGGGACTCTGTCGGGGTTTCCTGCACCTGCTGTGCGCCAGGCCCTGCCCTAACCATGCCCTCTGCCCCCCCCCCCCCGCTACTCATTCCATTTCCTCTTACAGCACCCCCAGGGCAGAAGGCCTGTTTTCCCGAGGAGGAGACTGGGATTTAGGTGGGTAAGGGACCTGCCCCAGACCACAGAGCCATGAAGCGACAGCTCAGAGCTCAAAACCTCCTCTCCGGAGCCTCGGCTAGCATGTTGGCGCTGTGCGGGCTGGGACATGTGTGTGCACGCACGTGTGTCAGCAGGAGGGAGCTAGGGCTGTGACTCTCTTTCACTTTAGTCACCTCGTCATATGCCTCCCCCAGCATGAACCCCTTGAGGAGGGCTGGCCTGTGCACCGATCCCCACGGTGTCCCCCAAACCCAGCCTGGTGCTAAGGCGTGAAGACAGATGGCGCGGTTGCAGAAACCCCTGCAGCATCCTCAAGGTGCTGAAAGAGCAGGCAGGGAGCGTTCTCTTCTCTAGTTTCCCACCTCTGACCCAAAGCCGTGTTGTTTGGGATCCTGGCTGGCGCTCCCTGGAGGGGCTGCATCCTGTCCGCTTCAGGCCGGCCGAGCCCCCGAGGGGAACTGTGACTCAGGCTGCCTCTACAGCTTGGGGCACGAGCCACCATGCTCGCCCGCCGGAGGAATACCGTAACACTAAACCAGGGAGTGGATGTGGAGAGAGAAGTGTGCGAAGCAGTACTCCAGGACACAAAGGCATTGGGCAGAAGGACGCCCGCTTACAAGTCTCAGTTTGGTAGGTGTGCGTTTCTGAGTTGGTTTCCCTTTCCTAAAATCCATTCTCATCTTATTTTCATGTCTTCTTCCCAAAAAATGGAGGGGAGGAGAAACACGTGTTCTAATTTCATAATAACAAGGGTTCCAAAGGGCACCCTGGAGCCGTTGCCAGGGTGGCTCCCCGTTTCCCATCACCCAGGCCTCATCCTCCTGGGCCTGAGCCCTGCTGCCCGCTGGCTGGTCCAGGCTGCCACGGACCTGGCTGCTACCACCCAGGGATTGCCTGTGATGGTCCGCCCCCTGCCCTTAAAGCTGCTGGGGTAGAGGACTGCAGTTGCCAGGAGCTTTGTAAGGGGGCTGCAAGGAAGAAAGAAGGACCGGGACTTGGGGGACGCTCACCCTCTGCGGTTGTGCTGTCCCTCAGGTTAGCTTATACGGTTAGCAGAGCAGCTCGGAAGCCCTTCCCGAACACACTAGCATGGCTCACATCTGGCCTCCACCCCCTTGCGGGGGGACGCTAGACAAGGGTACGTGCCCTTTCCGTGCCTCAGTTTCCTCCCTGTAAAGGGCACTATGACTTTCCATCCTTGGAGGATTGAGGATTAAGTAAAACAAAATAACATACATGCTGGATGGTAGCTGGCACTATTATTATTTCTATGCAAATTGCTTCTTTCCTCTGCAGGCTCGGAATCCACCCTGAGCCCATTTTCTTTTGAAACTTAATTTAAAGAAATGAAAATTACAATGTGATACCACTTCCCATCTACTAGATTGGCAAAAGTCCAACAGTTTGATAATAGAGTCTGTTGGTGAGGCTCTGGGAAAACGGACACTCTCTTCAATGACCAGCGGGAATGCAAACTGTTACAGCTCTGTGGCGGGGCTTTTATAACAGCAAAATTACACACGCCCTCATCCACTGACCCAAGAAAGACACTTCAAGCAATCTATCCCAGAGACATACTGGCAAGAATGCACATTAAGAGACACGTTAAGAGACTCTTAACCAATTGCAATGTATGAACCTTATTTGGGTCCAGATCTGAACAAATCGTAATTACAAGACAAGGAAATGTGAGCCTCGGTTGGGTATTTGATCATTCTAAGGCATTATCAGTAGTACTCTTAGGTGTGGCCATGGCATTACAGTACTCTTAGAGCATTGGTACCCTGGGAGGAGTACTCTAAGAGGAGTAAGAGTACTCTTAGACTAGGACTCTTGGAGTAATATTACTCTTAGATGTGGCCGTGGCATTATAGTACTCTTAGAGCATTGGTACCCTGGGAGGAGTACTCTAGGAGGAATAGGAGTACTCTTAGACTAGTACTCAGAGTAATAGTACTCTTTGGTGTGATCATGGCATTATAGTTATATTTTTCTCGAAGGGTCTCTATCTGTTAGACATACTGAAATATTTATGAATGGAATGCAATATCTGGGATGTGCGTACAAATAATCCTGGAGGAGGGAATGTGTGGGTGACAGGTACTTGGGGGTTTACCACAGTGTCCTATTTTTGTATATGTTTGAAAGTTTACGTAGTAAAATTAAGACATTACAGATAAAGTTCCAATTCCCCCTTGACCCCACCTAATCCAAGCAATTTGTAATAATACACATATATTTTGATTAATCTAATTATTTCCGCCTTCCCCATTAGATCTCAAGCACTAGGAGGGCAGATATTGAATGCAGTTTTGCTCATCAGCATCTATCACGTGCCAACAACGTAATTCATTGAGTAAATGAATTAATAAGTAAGGAACTATAGAATGCCTATTCACCTATGGACAACTCCCTTCATTTGCATACTTTTATTAGACCCCTACCTCTGTCACATGGCAATTCACACATCAGGTCCAAAGGCAGAATAGATTCAAACATCTAATGGGGCCACTGGCCGGGATTCCCTTTAAGGTGCTTTTGCAGATCTGAAGTTGCATATTTTAACAACATAGCAGCTCCTTCCTGAAATATTCCTCCAGCTATAAGAGATGCCTTGCAGTTGTCTGCCTCTTAATCCCTACAGCCCCTCTCGGAGGACGGTTAGTGTTTAATCTGGCATGCCATCATTCACGGTCAAGCCTCCCAGCCTAGTGGACCTGGTCGGCAGGGTCTAGATCTCAGTTGTCTCTGTTTCCCCTGGGCTTGATAGCTGCACATCTCCTAATAAATTTTTGCTAGAACATCACTGAGTGAGACAGTGGAGGAGTGAAGGAGTTATTGTGGGGTCCTTAAATAACAATTCTCTCTTGGCTGTGGGGTCTCACTGACTTCTGGTCCAAGAGCTAGAATATACCCCAAACTGCTTTCAAGAAGAAAAAAAAGAAAAAATCCTGGCCCTGCTGTATCCTCTCCATAGCTTAATCCATGTCTGCCTGCTTGGAACGTCATCCTGAAAGGCTTTCGTCCCGCAGCGCAGTGCCAGCCCAGCCCCCTGCTGCCATCCCTGCTTTGCCAGCAGGTCAGAGTCCCTGAAGGTGTTCTGTGAGCACTGGGCATCTTCTCCCCATGTGGTTCCTTCTTTAATTTGGCTGCCAGAATGTTGAACACCAAGTTATTCTGGGCAAGCCCAGCAACTTTTTTTGCTGGCATATCTGTTTTCCTCCTCTTTCTACCATTTTTTTCCCTTTGAATTTTTTGTATGAGTTTTTTGGTAAATTGCTTCAAATCCAATCAAGGGGGGTAAAGAGCCAGAAAAGTATCCTGAATAAAATTGTACATTGAGAGTCTCCCGTTTCTGTTTACATGAATTTGGAAAGACTCTCAAGATTGAAATGATTTGGGCAACATTTCCACCTTCAGAGAGTCGCACTTTCCCTGGAAAAGTGGTTGATTCCAAGGCTGGGGCACAGAAAATACAAAATGAACTTGGAACATTTTGTGCCAGAAGTAAGGAAGAATCAAAGAATGATGGGGGGCGGGTCAAAATATGGCCCAGCTTAAAGGGGCCAAATGTGAGACAATATGAACATCACAATAAACAATGATAAGAGAAGAGTTGAACTTATTGCATAAAATAAGAATGAACAAGCCCACACTCAATTAGTTTATTAATTGGTTGGGGAGACCTTGTCTACCTTACAGTAGAAAGACTATAAACAAATGTAAAAGGAACAATGGAATTAGGACAATCACCGTTTGACAACCAGCATACTAATCACTTTCAAGCAAGAACCATCACTGAAAGAAAATGCTGGTGGGTGAACGTTTGCGGAGGAACAGAATATTTACGCAGTGTCCAATAGCGTCAGGTGTATCGGGCATACAGATACCATGTGCTTCTTTTTTTTTTTTTAAGATTTTATTTATTTATTCGACAGGATAGAGACAGCCAGCGAGAGAGGGAACACAAGCAGGGGGAGTGGGAGAGGAAGAAGCAGGCGCATAGCAGAGGAGCCTGATGTAGGGCTCAATCCCAAAATGCCAGGATCACGCCCTGAGCCGAAGGCAGATGCTCAACCGCTGTGCCACCCAGGCGCCCCGATATCATGTGCTTCTTGACGTGACGCACTGAGAAAAATGCAATATCCTTTCTGTGGTATTTCTGCTAAAGAATCAGTCTGAATCCAATCATGGGGAAACATCAGACAGATCCAATGTACGGGCCCTTCTCTAAGATAACTGGCCTGAGAAGTGTACATCTAAAAAGGATGAATTTTAATGTATAAAGATGACACCTTGATACACCTGATTTTTAAAAAATAACTGACCTGCACTCCTTCCAAATAGCAATGTCGGGGAAAACAAAGAAAGACTAGGAAATATTCCAGGTCACAGGAGACCGAAGAGATAAGACAAGTGAATACAACATGGGATACGCGATTTCCTTTTGTCATAAAGAACATTATTGGGATAATGGGCGAAATCTGAGTAAGATTTGTACATAGACAATAATATTGTGTAAATGTTAATTTCCTGATTTTGATGACTGCTATGCTTATGTAAGATAATGATCTTGTTTTCAGGAAATAGACGCTCTGGTATTTAGCAACAAAGGGGCATTTTATCATGTCTACAATTTGAGATCAAACAGTAAATGGATAGATAGATTGGACAAACGGATGAATGAACGGCTGCCTGGATGGAGAGTGTTAAAGTGAAATGGAGGCCAGGCTTGCCACTCCCCTCGCAGACAAAAGCAGTTAAGCCACATAGGCAATGCTTATTGTAGTTTATCTCATCAACATAAGCAAGACTTAATTAACTTAGGTCATCTGTTGTCAATCCCTCTGATAATGATAAACAAAACTTAAGGCCTCTCCCTAAAATGATATAAGATAATCACGTTAACCAATCCCCTCCATCTGGAAAACTCCACTGAAATAGCCAATCATTCCAAAATTTAAGCAACTTCCTTATTTTCACTACATAAGCCATCCCATAATGTCATACTTCTGCGCTTCATATCGCTTTTGGGTTTGACATCTCCATGTTCATGAACACTTTGTTTCTCAATCAAAATATTCATATCTAGGAAAGCTCTCTGAATTTCCTTTTGACGGTGGGTGAATGGATGGATACATAGATAAGATGAACATAATAAAATGTAACATCTGGATGAAGGATATATAGGAATACTTTGTATTCTTCTTTCAACATTCTGTAAGATGGAAATTATGTCAAACTAAAAAGTTCAAAGAGAAAACTCTCAAAAAGAAAAAGAGAAAGAGGTGCACCCAAAGCATTTGTCTTGACAGGTAGATATCCTCCTAATCTTTACAACCTAGAGGGGGAAGCTTGCCCTCCTTTCTCGAAGGCCTGCGTTGGTCTTCCACAATGCTCACTTTCAGTGGGCCCTAGTTCAGAAATGATTACGAATTTCAAGACAGCAGCAGCAGAGCATTAGACTAAGCGCGATTAAACTAAGAGCACAGGGTCCTCCTTGATCAGGTGCACAGGCTGCTCACCCAAGAAGTGGGTGCTGTCCAGTACAGTGCCTGGTGCAGAAAAGGGGGCCTGGTAAAGGTTTGCTACATGAAGAGAGGAATAAATACGAATTCCTGGAACACATTTCCAAGCTGTATATAAAGCTGAGCTCTCCCGCAACCACAACTTCTATATTGGTAATTGACGTGGGCCTTCATACACCACCTCTGGAAGGATTCTGGATTGCAGAGGGCACCAATTTCCACTAGGCAGCTGGGACAGTGAGCCCCCAAAGCCTCACATGTTCCCCCCTCTGCTGTGACCCATCCCAGGTCATCCGGGGCTCTTGGACATTCTGAATCTCCATGCAGGGGCACAGCTCCTGCTAGCCTCCCTTCACCACTTCAGTGCCTCCTATTCCGCCACCACCCTCCGTCCCTGCCTCCCTGCATCTCTTCTGACTCAGTCCTACTACAGAACATTGGGAAGAATGTGAGCCCCTCTGGAGCCCCCAGTGTGAGCAATCCCCAGCTCTGCCAAACTGAGGCAAAGCCACCGAACCCCTTTTCATTCGTGACCTACATTGCCATTGGCTCCGTGGACTGTGCTTTCTGCAAGTGGAGGGGGAAATGTTACTATGACAACAGCTCCCGGAGCTGCAGGGATGCAAAACACCTACTTTAAAAAGTTCACTTACCCATATGGCAAATGGACTTCATTAGTTGTTCCTAAATCAAATATCCAAACAAGGTGGGCTGAAAGGGACATACTTTTAAAGGGCTAATTCAGATTTATGGCACCAGGGCTGCCCCTTGAGAGTGAAGATAGAGTACCATAATTTTTTGTTTTTGTGTTTTAGAGACAAATTTTAATATGTGTTAGCAGTGTGCTTACTGGCTCACGTGAACTTGCCTACAAGAGAAAGAAACAGACTTCCATGAGTAAGGGCTGATACTCTGTCTTCTGCAAATTCCAGGCTTGGTGGATTCCTATCGCATTCTCCTCCTAGCTCTTTCCACGCCAGCACCTGGCAAATGCTGTGTGATGGAAAGAGAATGAGGTCCTTAGGTCTGAATTTCAGCTTTGCTATTCATGAGCTGTGTGACCTTAGGTTAAGTTATTTCTTCTCTGGGGCCCAGTTTCTTCACTGGAGACATTGTTTCTTCATTCATCAGAAGGAACGAAGGAACGTTCACAAATGTTTCTTGAGCAACTGCCTGAAGTAGTAACACCTCCCTCAGGGGGTTGTGTGGCCTGAGATCACTATTGGGGCTAAATCATTGAGGAAATCATGCCCACTCATTAACCTCCCTTCCCTTCCCCCTGCCTCAACCACAGTTGGTTACAGCCTCCTCCCATTTGGACAGCCCTGGGCCAAGGTCCCCAGTCATAGTCTGATTTGATTGCATTACATTATTGACTATGTGTCCGTCGCCCACTTAGACTCTGAGAGGGCTCCCCGGGATGAGATTGGCTCCTATCCCAGCCCTGTCTCCCCAGACCGGGCACCGAATCGTCATGAGCCAGATCCTGTATGATTAAAGTAGCTCTTAGAGCCGGTGTCCGTAAGTAGTTTTGCATTTTTTCCCCCTGTTCCTCGTATAATCAACAAAGTCAAATCATAATTACCTCCCGATGGTGGTTTCAGAATTCCTCTATGATGGGAGCTTAAGAGGGGCACCTGCATGCTGGAGAGCAGCACGGATGATCAGTGGTCTTGCTTCAAGCAGTCTGCTCCAGTATGACTGCTGTCGGGGAGCTTGAAGCTATGTTCGCATGGTATGTAGTCTCTCTTGGCTCTGATTACTCGTATATGGGGTGACTGGGGCAGAGTGTGGGGGGGGATTAGGAAGGAGCTTGGAGCCCCCTGTTCTCATTACCTTCCAGCTGAGGGTCTGTAATCTGAGTCTGTGCACCCCACAAAGTGACCTGTGACAGTCGCCACTACTGTCTTCCAAAAGGACATCTTTCTTTACTTTGCTAGCTGAAAGCCTGATCCCAGGGGAGCTCTACAGGCAAGAAAAATCCAACATAAAACAGGGCATCAAAACTCTGGGTATGTGAACATGAATTCGGGTCACCTTCCTTAATTTCCGAGTCTCCCCAGCAGGGCTTGGAGAGAAATGTGGAATATCACTCGGGTAATCCCTTCTGGACATGATTATGCTCTGGTTACTGCCTCCAGGAACCTACTTGGTATTTCTCATCTTACTCTGATTGCATTTAAAACTTGATCAGAGTCTATTGATTCTGTCATAAAAAAAAATAATAAAGTCCGCCTGCTTCCCCCCCACCCCCTGTAGTCTTTCGCTTGCTTAATATAAAAATCGCACCTGTGCCTCATAGGCTTAAACCTACATTTCTTTGCTCTGCTTCACTTCTAGTTCTTTCTCTTTCCATCCCTTAGTCTTGTGCACGGGCTTTAGTTTTTATTACTGTTATTTGTAGATCTCTGTTAGGGCTATTTGTTGTCCCAGCTACCAGAGGGGAAGAGAGAACTATTTCTCCAATTCCCAGATAGTTTCATTGGCTAAACTGTTTTTCAATGAATTCTTCTGTATTTCTTGGCTCCAAGTGCTACCTCTTCCCATTATAAGCAATTTCCCTTGTGATGAAGGAAAGGCTGAAGTGCCCTGCAGGGGAGGTCAGCCACCTCGAGAGGTCTGTGTGCTCACTCTCTATTACATGTCAAATGCTCGCTCACCCAACCAAATGTCCCTACTGTGTGAAGTTTTCCTCGGCTCCCCCGGGCAGTTGAAAGTAGATGAGACAGGAATCCATCAAAATTCTAGAGGAGAACATAGGCAACAACCTCTACGACATCGGCCAAAGCAACCTTTTTCATGACACATCCCCAAAGGCAAGAGAAACAAAAGATAAAATGAATTTATGGGACTTCATCAAGATTAAAAGTTTCTGCACATCCAAGGAAACAGTCAGAAAAACTAAGAGGCAGCCCACGGAATGGGAGAAGATATTTGCAAATGACACTACAGATAAAGGACTGGTATCCAAGATCTACAAAGAACTTCTCAAACTCAATACACGAGAAACAAATAAACAAATAAAAAAATGGGCAGAAGATATGAACAGACACTTTTCCAATGAAGACATACAAATGGCTAACAGACACATGAAAAAATGTCCAAAATCATTAGCCATCAAGGAAATTCAAATCAAAACCACACTGAGATACCACCTTACGCCAGTTAGAATGGCAAAAATAGACAAGGCAAGAAACAACAATTGTTGGAGAGGATGTGGAGAAAGGGGATCCCTCCTACATTGTTGGTGGGAATGCAAGTAGGTACAGCCACCGTAGAAAACAGTGTGGAGGTCCCTTAAAAAGTTAAAAATTGAGCTACCCTATGATCCAGCCATTGCACTACTGGGTATTTACCCCAAAGATACAGACGTAGTGAAGAGAAGGGCCATATGCACCCCAACGTTCATAGCAGCAATGTCCACAATAGCTAAATCGTGGAAGGAGCCGAGATGCCCTTCAACAGATGACTGGATTAAGAAGTTGTGGTCCATATATACAATGGAATATTACTCAGCTATCAGAAAGAACGAGTTCTCAACATGGGCACGTATTGCATGGTGCACTGGGTGTTATACACAACTAATGAATCATCGAGCCTCACATCGGAAACCGGGGATGTACTGTATGGTGACTAACATAATATAATAAAAAATCATTAAAAAAAAAAAAAAAGAAAGTAGATGAGAAAGAAGAAAGAAAACCAGACCGATGACCCAAAATGGATTCATCAGTGATAATCATACAAAGATACAGCTATAAAGAGCTCATACTTTGGGGCACCTGGGTGGCTCAGCTGGCTAAGTGTCCAACTCTTGATTTCAGCTCAGGTCATGATCTCAGGGTTGTGAGATCGAGCCCCACATCACTGGGCTCCACACTGGGCATGGAGCCTGCTTAAGATTCTCTCTCTCCCTCTGCCCCCCCCCCAACCTGCACACAAGCGCTTGCTCTCTCTCTCTAAAAAAATAAAATAAAAAGCTCACCCTGTTAGTGACCATGAGACCTGGGTTGCTCACTTTCTCCCCAAATTTCAGTTACTTGTGTATCACATCATTATTTTAAAATATTATTATTTACTAACGTTTTTTTTAAGTATCTACTTGTTTTTTCCACTTATTTTGAAAGAAATCTTATTAGGATCTCTTGCCAAAAAACTTTAAACACAAATACAGTCAAAACAAGGCAATGGCACTAAATTTTAGCCTGCTAGACTCTGACCCTGAGGTCTGCTCTCTCCTCATTCATCACAAAGGGAAATTGGGAAATGTTCAGTGTTGAGACTATCCCAGCACCAAAGTGAGACTGGTTCCTTAAAAAATATCAGGAGGACTGAACAAGAATTGAAAAGGAAATTTCAATTTCCTTGGGTACCTGGGTGGCTCAGTCAGTTAAGCATCTGCCTTCGGCTCAGGTGACGACCCTAGGGTCCTGGGATAGAGCCCTGCATCAGGTTCTCTGCTCAACAGGGAATCTGCTTCTCCCTCTCCCTCTGCCCCCCCACCCCCTGCTCATTCTCTCTCTCTCCCTCTCTCTCTCGATCTCTCTTAAATAAATAATCTTTTTTAAAAAGGGCAATTACTTTCTCAGCACAGAACTCCACAGAAAAATCACCTTCTATACCATTAATCCCTCTATACACCAGTGGGGCTGGTGCTGCCCTTTAAAAATGGGGTGTGTGCTCATGGAAAGGTTCATATCACACTACTCACAAATTGCTCCCACATTCCATGAGTTCGTAACCCTTGCTTGAGGCTCTAGACCTACAAATCTAAACTAGAAAATCTAGAAAATCTACACTCAGCCATCCCATAACATTAGGCCCTTCCTGGAGTGGGCAGGAGCTAGGCTAGAATTCTGGCCATAGACGCACAAGATAAAAAAATATATTTTTTCTAAAAAGTGTTTAAAAATCCAATTCAGCAGCAGACAATCCCCTCTTCCTACCCTTCCATTCCTACTGTTTTATACCTCTCTTTCCAAATTTTTCCTTTAAAGTAGAGGTAAAAACAAACAAACACAGAAAAATGCTCATGGAGAATCGGCAAATACTACTCCCCAGGAAAACCAAACTTCATAGAAAGGGATGTTTTCGAGGTGGGCCTCAGTCAGCAATAATAATGTTCATTATGAGTGCCAAAATGGGAAAAATCCAAATCTCAGCAATGAGGTATTGATTCTGCAAGCCATGGGACACCCTTACAACAGAATTCTAGGCAGCCATTAAGAATTATGTTTTAGGAGTATGGAACTGACATGGAGAGAAACTTACTCCATAGTATCTATTCAGGCAGTTTCTCTAGTATGACTACATAGACTAAATATGAACTAAGACATACAGTCAAGTATTCCTTAGCTCTGTCGGCTTCAGTGAAACATTGCATTCATGCCTTGAGTTGCAGAAAAGAAGGATTCCTTGACCAAGCACATTGGAAAAACTCTAGATTAATCACAGTGAATGAAGTTCTTTGCTACTAAATTCTCAAAACTTAGAGTATACTAATGTCCATCATGAACCTCTAAGAGGAGATGTTTCGGTGACCCATCTTCTAGACTTAATGAATCATGAGGCTGGTGTTCTGGGAACCACACTTTGGAAAAGGTAAATAGATGGACAATTGAACGCATGCATCAAGGAATCAATACAGAAGTCTAGAAGGTACACACAAAATGTTAACAATGGTTCTTTCTGGCTATTAAAAATATAAGTGACTTTTATGGGTTTATTATTATTAATTACTATTATCATCATCATCATCATCTGTGATTTCCCCACAATGAACTTTTCTATGTAATTTTAAAATAAGAACGCTGTTCTGTTATTTTTTTAAGATGGCTGGAGAAGAGATGGAGATGGGAAAGAGAGTTCTCGTTCTCAAAGCCAGCTGTGCAACTGCCTTGTACACAGGCCAGTGTTAATCATTGCTCTTCTAAAGCAATGAGGCAGATTCCCTGGATGACTTGCCCGTGGTACCCATTGGCCATCATGGAAAACACTCTGACTTCCATTAGCGTCTAGTCATCACCATCAGCCTTAACATCATCAAAGTCACTGATAGGATTTCTTTCTCATTTTTTTTTTTTTTTGTGGTAAAATTCACCTAACATAAAATCAACCATTTTAATGTGTACAGGTCGGTAGAATTTATTTCATTCACAATCTTGTGCAAGCATCACTTCCACTAGTTCCAACTGATAGGCACTTGATGAGAATGTCTAGCACTGCCTTGAACTGTGCCCCACTCTCCAACTTTTTCCAAAAGAATTGAGGTGGGCTGTCAAAGGATTAGATATATACTAAGGTTCATAAAGGAGAAAATCAGGCTAGGAAAAGAGAAAGGGATAAATATACCAACCACGAAGTTAATGCAATGCTTATGACTGAACATCAGGAGTATCTCTGAGCTTCCCGACAGCCAGAGCAACATGGGAAACACAGCAATAAATGGCTACTATCAGAAAGGAGAAAGCTTGGTATAACTCAGGAGAGCTTTAGTGTTTTTCTGGAACTTAATTCTTAAAGAAACTTTTCATGTGGATTTCATGCACAGAACATTCATATACACAATAGGCAAAGCCCTTGACTATAATTTTATAACAAATGCACAAGGAAGGATTTTCATGTGGTTGTTTTCCAACAAATATTTACTAGATGAATTAATAAGTAAATGAATAAATGAAAGAATAAAAGATAAATCTCTAACAGCCCAGTTGCATTGCCATCACACAAACCCTTCATAAACTTGTCGGGATGATAGAACTAAATGCCCAATGAAGACGGCAATCATTGCCAGACCAATACAGAAATTCTTTTTTTTTTTTTAAAGATTTTATTTATTTACTTGACAGAGAGAGAGACAGCCAGTGAGAGAGGGAACACAAGCAGGGGGAGTGGGAGAGGAAGAAGCAGGCTCATAGCAGAGGAGCCTGATGTGGGGCTCGATCCCATAACGCCGGGACCACGCCCTGAGCCAAAGGCAGACACTTAACGACTGAGCCACCCAGGCGCCCCCAGAAATTCTTTTTACATAAACCTAAACAGTACAGACGATGTTAACTATCTTAATCAAATGAAAATATTAGGAAAGTCTGGATTATCTCCTGATAGCACTAAGAATGTAGGAAAACTTTGAGTCCTTGAGGGCTACTTAATTACTTACAATTTTATGCAGTTTTTAGAATGACATGGTATCCATTCTTCATCCTGGTATGCTTACATTGTTTAAAGATCAATTTTTAGTTAAAAAAGATTTTCACGAGTTCCTGGAATATATCTGCTCCCCTTGGAAGTATGAGAGTGAGAACAGCCACAAGGGTACAATGTCACTCTTCTCTCTGCCTCATTCCAACCTGTAGAGTTGACTCATTCCATCCAAAGCTCCAATTCCTCAGTCATTCTTATCTTAGAATTTAGGAGAGGAAATTCTGCCATCCAACAGTTTTTTCATGATTTTTCTAGGCTCTAGCCTCAAGAACAAGTATTTCTCCTCTTTCTGCACTTCCCAAAGGAGGGAAACATAGTAACAGCTCCCAGTGAGAGATCTGCAGGAGGATTACAATGGCAGCCACGAGAGGAAATGCCCTAGAACGTATGTCCAAGACATACACACAGATTTCCCAATGTAGACACTACAGACTACTTTTTATTTCAAAGTGTTTTTTTTCTTTGTAATTTTCTTCCTTCTGTAACTGTTCTAAAATTGATTCATGGCAAGTTGTTTGGTTTTATTTTAATAAGAAGGTTTAAAGTGAGAGAAGCCATGGTGTGGAAGTTTCGCTTGTCTGTGTCCTCAGTGGCTGTGCCACTTGGGAGACCCCTTTACCTCCTGCCCACACACCAGAGATAAACATCCCCACCTCACAAACGTGCCAGGAGGATTAAATGAGATAATGCAGAACTCAGGGGCTCAGATCGAGCATACACTTATTACCGTATTATTGATATAACAACAGATGGTATCTATCAACATTAGTTGATATTTTTATTTTGCATAATAGTAGAAACATTAACACGGTGATGGTAAAAAGAAGAAAAAGTTGTCTCCGATCCCATTTCCCCAACAAATCAAACTACTGTCATTTGCCCATAGCCTCTTTCAGTCCTGACCTACATGATTCGTGCAGTTATAATCATATTGTAAGTGCAATTTTGCATTCTGGGTTTTTTCAGGCAACATTATATGATAAGCATTTTCTGCGACAAACGAATCATTAAATGGTGATTTTAAAAGCCATACGTATTCAGGGACAATAAGATTGCATCTTATTGCAGTGACCTTCTTTATAGCAAAAGCTCTCTCCTTCATATTTTCTAAATTCATATCCCTCAAGATGCCGATGCTGGCCCTGGAAGTAACCAAATTTTGTGTAATAAAACCAATGACACAAGGAGGCAAGAAAATCAAGGTACTTTGGGCGATGAGGGAGTATTAACCTTTCATAAGTTTGAAAGGTGATGGGTTTCAGTTTGCTACAATGTACAAATGTACATGTCAGGATGTACTGCCATTCTGATATGAGTGCAGAATCTGACCTCCAAAACCAAACTAAGAGTGTTTGAAGCCTGCAGATCAAGGAAGGTCAGCCCTGGAGTACGGGCTGCTGCTTCTCCCTCCCCATGTGCAGAGGTCTGATCAGACAGAGGTGGGACAAGAACAGGGCCAACCAGAGCAAGGAGGTGAGAGTGAGCAGAGCCCATCTAGGAGCAAAGATAGAGTGCATTTAGGCAGAAACATCAGGTGTGTGCCAGGAAATGTAGGGGAAGTAGATTGGTAAAATTGGTTGGCCTGGAAAATGGAAAGCCTTGAATTCTGCTAGGGAGCTTTTGAGTGTCATTGGGTGGGTGTTGGAGGGCCCCTGGGAGTTGTGAATAAGGAAGTGGGCCAGCCAAGGTGCTCAGGTGGAAAGAGGGGAGAACAAAATGGTGGAGGTAGAGGAGAAGACAACTCGAATAGGGGTACAGAAGACAAGAGAGATGGTGGCTGATAGGAACTAGGAGCCATGTTCCAGGCTCTGTTCTGCGTACTCACTAATTCAATCTTAAAACAATCCTCTGCCTTGGGTACTATCACCATTATTCCTGTTTTCCCGACAAAACATGGAGGTCCAGAATTATTCAGTGACTTGGACAACCCACCAATGTCACAAGCAATAAGTCGCAACCCCAGCACAGAAGTCCGAGTAGGCTGGCTCCAGAGGGCCCCTCCACCCCAGCCCGCCTGTACAGAAGCACGACATGTGTGAGGGAGGCCAGGCGAGGCTCCACCAGGCCGGGGGAGGCATTCGGGGCAGAGGTGACAACATCCACCAAGACGCCAAGAGGAAAAACAGTGTGCTACTTACGGGGAAGGCAGATGGACAGGCCAGCGAAGGACATCTCGAGTTCGTCAGACCTCTGACAGGCAGTGTGGAGGGGCCAGTGACAACGGCCGGGAAGCTCTGTCCCCAACTTGTTCCCCCACACAGCCGACCCCAGGGACCTGCCCAAGAACTCGGTTTCAAAGCTGGTTTACAGTTGGGAAGGATTATTTTGGTTGAGGCCGCCTCCATTCCGTCTGGTCTCAATAGAGTCATTCATCCGTCGACCGAACACCTATTGTGTGCGTCTCAATGACGCGCACCAGCTACAGGGATGAACAAAATGGCGCAGCGCCTGCCGAAACCCGCACCTGAGGCGGACTTCCTTCCCCCCAGCACACGACGACCTTGGGCAAAGGGTCTCCCTCTAAGCTACCTCAAACCTCTTTGTCCTTTCTCGGGAAAATCTCCTCCCACAGAGCAGTGAGCTTGCTCAGGCTGCTTCCTGCTTGCTCACTTGCTGCTGAGAAAACAAACAGCTGGGCTACATGATTGCACCTGGAGTACAGACGCCTGGGACCCCACGATCCAGGCTGGTGTTTCTCTCGTTATACACAGAATTCTTCAGCCCAAAGCCTACCCAGGAAGTCAGCCTCTCCCTCCAGGTCCCTCAGCTGGGGGCACTGAAGGTGGCTCCCAGTGTGAGCTCTACAGAAAGAGATGCTGGAACCCGGGGTCCTCTCGGTCTCAGAGTGCCTGTCCTGGGAGAACTTGGAGGTTCCGTCAATGGTGGACTCTAATGGGGCACAGAAAGAGAGCTCGATGGGTTCCCCGAAGCTGGGCCACCCACAGGACCACGACTTGGAAACCATTGTTCTAACCTTGTTGTGTTCAAACAGCCCACTGGCCCATGTCATGAACATCCCCCAGTCCATTCTCAAAACCACCACTTCGCTCACAACCGGGCTCAAGACTCTTGATGACATCAGCAGCACTGGGGTGAACTTGCACCGAGTGGGGGGCATGCGGAGAACGCTCTGTAGGAGAAGCGAATGGCCCAGATACAACCGAACACACCGATGAGCAAGTCTCATGGAAATAAAGGTGCATTTAGAAAAGCCGCCACAGCGATTTGGCTAGCTCAGGTCTGCAAAAGGACCTACATCTCCACTTAAGAAAGATTGCTTCTTATGCAATTAAAATGAGCCTTCCATCTGTGTAAAAACCACTTACATAAAGCGCCCCCTTCTCCCTCGCCTCCACAGGTTCTTCATCTGTGGGTCAGGTCAGGCATCGGGCCAGCACGCACCAAACCGACGGCTAACGTGTGCACAGCCACGGAGGGCCCGCTCACTGCTGGGGAGCAAAGCCCCTTAGAGGAGAGCTTGCTGTCCACATACATAGGAGCAGTCCCCATGTGGGGCGCACGCTTCTCCCACGTCCACTAGCATAGAGCTCCATCTGCACCCCTGCTGGGAGCAGTTTGGAAGGAGATAAAGTCTGAAAATATTACATATGTATGTCTGTACACACGCTCACCCGGAGCATGTCCCTGAGCAGAACGGATGAAGAGGTGGCTTTCCTGGAAAGAGCTCAAATCGTCCCTCTCTCTACCTACACACAGACACATGCTCATTTGTCCCTTTAAAGACGAGGCTACAGAGAGGGTTGTTTCCCAAGATGGACTTGCAGACGCCAGGATAATACTGGTGGCCTGCTTGCCGCCCACATCCCAGAGACTCAGGAAGTGGCAAGGCAAACCAGCCCGCAGGGGCGGGAAGCCTCGGCTCCGGCTCCCTGAGAGCAGCTGAGCTTCCCCAGCTTCTCCTGGGGTCCGCAGCCTTCCGTTGGGGCATCGTGGAGGGATGACCTTAGTCTACAGGTGCTCCGCACTTCCTAGCTAAGTGGCCGCACCCAGCTCGCCAGATCCCTCCAGGCCTCATCATCCTCGTCTGCGCCATAGGGACGACAATGCCTGCCTCCTGGGCTTGCTGAGGGGGTTGAATGAGATGAAGCACGCCAAAAGCTTCCTTCCGAGCGGAAGCACACTCCCCCAAAAGCTCTCCACAGCGTTTGGCAGACTCATTGTCCTACCTGCCTAGTTACTGCTTACGAGATTGCCGCCTCTTTGAAGGCAGGACTGGCAGCTTATTACCTGCTCTATTCCAATGGGTAACACCTAGTTCCAGGCACACAGTAGGCACATTTTAAATATTCATTGAACTCATAATTTAGACCCAGGCCCATAGTATATCTATGATAGTTAATTTTAGGTATCAACTTGGCTGGGCCGTGATGCCCAGGTACTTGCTAACATTATTCTGGATGTTTCTGTGGGGGTGTTTTTTGGATGAGATGAACATTTAAATCTGTGGACTTTTAAGTAAAGCAACTTGGCCTCCATAATGTGGGTGGGCCTCATCCAATCAGTTGAAGGTCTTCAAAGAACTAAGACTGACCTCCCCTGAACAAGAACGAATTCTGCTGGCACACTGCCTTTGGACTTAACACCAACTGTCCCCTAAATCTCCTGCCTACCTACCCTGCAGGTTTTGGACCTGCCAATCCTCTACAATCACATGAAACAGCTCCTTTAAAATAAATTTCCCTCTTCCTGAATATATACATCCTGTTGGTCCTGTTTCTCAGGAGAACCCTGAGTAATACAGCATCTAATCTGCTCATGGAGAAACTAGTATCAGGAGTATATACAATATGCCCTCCCTAGCCTGGAAACTTGGCTAATATCAGTTCCATAGCACTTTTGTGAGCTTAAATAGCCATGAATCACACGCATCCAACCCAGGGCTCTCCTTTGATCCTCACACAGCCTTGATGGCTAGGGATCATGAGTGTTCCATTTCAAAAGAAGGGGGAAGTCAGGTTTAGAGAGGTCCATCAGCTTTCCCAAGGTCACACAGTATAGATTACAAAAATGACCCACATTCTTCACCTCTTTCTGTTTCCAAGCTCTTAGCCATGTAACTTTGTAGGGTTCCATCTACTCCAACTCTGGGTTCAGCCACTGACTTGCTTTGGCCAATGAGATGTTAGCAAGTGTGATGCTTGCACAGCGCCTGAATGACTGGGGCTATTCTCACTCTCGGTCTACCATCGCCATGACAGCATGCCCAGGCTAGCCTTCTGGAGGCTGGGAGGTAAGTGGCACAGAGTCAAGACATCCCATTATCCGGGTGTAGACCATCCTGAATCAGCTGTCTCGTCCCCCTAGCTATGTGAAGAAGATTATTAAGATCCACAGAGCTGACCATCCCCTTGTGTGCCATGAAGGTTTGGGTTGGTTTTGTTCTGAGGCATTATTTGCACAATTGCTGGCTGATACATGGAATTGTGAGTCATCTGACTAAGCCTGTCTCCGCAGTCTGTGCCTCCCGGGGCACCAGACAGTGTTGAATGTCACCTGAGGGCAGGTCTCCCAGGGGAACAGAGCTCTTAGAAAGTTAAGAAGAGGTTCCCTTGCAGTTTAGCCATAGAGAACAGCGTGCCTCCTGTCACCGGACTGCCCAAGAGGCAAGCAAAGCACGGGGCCAGGCATGCCAAGAAGGGAGGGGCAGCAACACGAACATGAAATTTTTTTTAAAGAACTTGATATTTCAAAAAATAGGCATTGAAGTAGTCATCATAACTTTTTCAGAATTCCTTATGCTATTTTATGGTGCAGGGTTTTTTTAATGAGAATTACATCTGAGGAAGGGGGTGTGTCCCCGGAATGTGCTGCAGGTTCAGTGCCTTAAAGGGCCAGCGTGCTCTTTGCTCCTTAGGGCTGGGGGGGGGGGGCAAGGATGGCATTTAGCCTGAGCGGCCAGGGCATGGCAGGAAGGAAGTAGCACATGAAACAGCTTGGGGGGGCAGGGGTGGGGGACACCCAAGGGAAGGAGCTGGGCCTCTGCAATCTGTTTCCAACTGCTTGTGCCTATGAATCATCTACAGCCACACTCCCTCGCAACCCGCATGTTACATAAATAATGTACAAAATGAGCAAATCAAGCCGCTGCCATGGATGAGCTTGACCTTGGGTTGTCACGGTGGGTGGAGCCAGGAGAAAGGGCAGCTTTAGAGGGGTGTGGGCTCTCTCCAGAAGGGCAGGTTTTGCTTGGCTTCTCAACATCACTAATAGCTTTTAAAAAGCCAGTCACCTTCAAAGCCCAAGCCCTAAGGAAACTGTCTTCAATGCCAATTTCTCACCTAGTCAAATCCCTGAAAAGGAAAATAAAAGCAGGCTTGACTTCCAAGAAGAAAAAGGAGCTCAGAGCCGTCCCAGGGATTTGGAATGCTGGTGAGATCCAATTTGGCGGGGAGGGTGGGTGTAGGAGGGGGACAGCCACTAAGTGAATGAGCAAAAATGGAGGTGCTGAACTCTTTTATAAAATCTAGGGGTACAAAATCTCTATGTGCTTCCTCCCTGAACATTCAGAAGCCGTGCAAAAATCTTACTGCTGGGGGGGATGGAATAGTGGCCTCCAGAAAGTTTTCCCAAACTCTACCTTGCTTCCAGGGGAGATCAGCTGAGGAAGTGAGCAGGAGAAATTGCCAACGCCCAGCTTAGTTATCAGGAGGGAAGGGATGAGGAAGAGGAAGGAATGGGAGGGAGGTGGAAGGCGAGAACTTCTTACCAGACATTTACTTTGTGCCAAGCGTTGTCTCGTTCGATCTTTCAGCAAACGGCATGAGGTCATTCTTATTATTCCCATTATACAGACGAGAAAACTCAGAGAGTTTAGGTAGCTTAGCCAAGACCAGGGAGATGGTGTGCATCAGAGCTGGGATTAGAGCCCAAGCTCTCTGACTTAAATCCCATGACCCGAGTCAGGGGCCTACACCAACCCCTAGCAAGCAGCTCTGTTACCTTGACACATATTTGAATGTTTCCCGTTTGAATATATGTAGCTAGAGCTGCAAAGCAGTCTATTCCCTATCAATACAGGACGTGGTTTATTCTCAAAACACAGCATGGGTTTTTGAAGAGAACTTTGTATTTAGCAAGTCTTCCTTAACATACTTTAAATGGGTACCGTATGAGCTTATTCTGGTACAGGAGGCCTCCTTCTCCATCACTGAAATACCCTTCACTTACATGCTCCTTTATTCAGTCGTCATTCATTCCTGCACTTAGATATGCTTACTGAGGACCTACTAAGTACCAGGCGCCCTGTTGATTCCAAGGGCTTAGCAGATGAGGTTCCTTCCCTGAAGGGGCTCACAGTCTGTATCCAGGGTTGTTCAAAACGAGGCACCCAGAATTCCATCTATTAGCCGAATTTCAGGTGTCAAAAAGAGAATCTCAGCACAAGAAGAGAATGAACAGATTCTCTTAAGAACTCAATATAGCTGCCACTACATGACCAAATGGTTATCAGACCTCTGGCCAAGCCATCCGTATTAAAAACAAAAACCAAAACCAAGAGAAGCAAAAACCAGAAACATGCCCACATTCTGCTCACAACTCGCTGCTTCCTCATTTGATTCCACCAGTATAGTACAGGCCTAAAATAAAACAAAAAGAGTCAAACATTTTAGCTTTCCAAAACTGGACCAAAGCCAGTACACTGGGCTTCTGCTGTAGAATAACTAAGACCCTTTCTGTAAACCTATAAATAAACTCCAACAGATGCTTGGACTCAAAGAGTCCAAGTGGAAAGCCAACCCTCTGGTCCTCAGAATCTACATGCTGCCTTCTTTCCTGACCTCTCTCCAGCTTTAGAAAGCTGTGCTTTGGGAAGCTATTAGTGCAGAAAACAGTGTTTTCAAAATGATGAGTTACCCCAGAAAACTCTGCAAAAATAGGTAGCCCCATAGAGAAGGGAGCCAGTGTTATGTCCTAGTTCCAAGAAGTCTCTTCTACCCTGAGGTTCCAAGGGAGGCTGGGAGTGAGAGCCACAGGCCTCTTTCAAGATGCTCTGACGAGCTCCCCGGGAGCTGCTCCATCTCTATCATTAACCACTCAGAACGCCAAGTCACAAACTGTGAATGCCCACCCCACCCTACCGCAGGATTAGAAAGGACATTGAGTTGTCAGTTTCCAACTCTGGTTTTGCAACATCACTGGAAGGACCAGAGATCTAAAGGGTGGCACATCATTTTCAAAACAAATTCACTTCAATCCATTTCATGTGAAAAAGGTAAGGAGCCAACAACCTTTTTAGAAGGAGCACAAAGAGACCCAATAATGAGAATTGTAAAAAATAATAATTAGAATAAACTAGAACCTAAGCTTCATAAAAGCAGAGACTTTATCTTGTTCCCTGATGAATCCATGGTGCCTGAACATTCAGGTGCTGAGTCGGTCTACTAAATGAATGGATGGACGTACTGATAAGGAATGTTTGCCACACCCCAGATTCTGTGCTAAATACTTCATCCTTGTTATCTCATGTTAAGCCTCTTGACCTGATAAATGGGAACCTATATGATCCTCACTCTGTTATGAGAAAACTGATATTCAGCACACTGGCATCATTTCTCCGGGTTCGCTAGCTCTAAGGCAGATCCAGGTTTTGTAGAGCCTGAAACTTACACAGTTTGAGGATCCCTGATTTAAAAAAAGGAACACAAAACTCCAAATATACATTTAGGCATGTAAGAGAGTATTTATTTGGGATGAGGAAAGAAATTGCAACAAATCACAAATGTAAAAGTTTTACAAGTATCATGAAATCTTGAAAAATAAGAGCAATTTTTATCATCTGCCTGGCATATCTCTATCATATTTCTCCCTGTACTTGTTGACTGTGTATTTTTCCTATAAAGAGAAAAGATCTTTTATCTTTCCTGTATTGTGGTTGATCAAAATTTGCTTTTTTTATTGATAGATGAGGAAATATCTTTTACCTTCATGATTCATTATAGATGATAGCAGGGAGTTCCTTAGGGTTGTCATCAAATTTGGGTAAAAGCTCTATTGAGTCTCCTTCATATCTGAGCCATAAAGATTTCAGGGCACTTCAGGTTTCCTTGTCAATGACCAATCTTTGATCAACACTACTGAGTTGACAACACTCATTAACCTGTTTGCTGTCAACAGACATCAGCACTTTAATGATGTATGTATGAATTTTACGTTTTCTTTGTTCTGTGTCAAATCAGCAAGTAATTTAAATATTTGTCCAACGTGCTTATTGATTCACTCTTCTTCATTCACTGAATTATCAAAATTCCAAGTGCTTCTTCATTATTTCTAGTCGATATTTCTTTTTTGCTAAATGAATGAATAAGATTTATCTTTCCATTCCTGAATTCATTTGATATGATCTGAAATTTTTTGTTATAATTTGCTGCTCAGTATCCACCTCTCCTCCGGGGAGAGAAGCACCCTAAACTTGAATTATTACCAGTTCCTGGTAAACTGGCCTCTGCAAGCCCTAATCCAAAATTGATTGGTTCCAGGCCCTGAGCACCTGACCTCCACTCTACGTACTGCCTACCTAAGAAATTAACAAAATGGAGTGTACAACTCCAATTAAGTTAGGCATTCTCCTCTAGCAATGGTCTTCCATAAAGTTGCCAAAAGAATACCCAAGATGCTTTCTGTAAGGTCATTTACACAATTTCCACAGAAACCTTGAGTTCAAAAGGGCTAAGCTAAAAACCAGCTGAAGTATCCTCAGACAAATTCAAAACCATCAAATGCCAAAATGTAAATAGAGAAAGGAAGTAAGAACCAACTCTGCATTCCTTTGTGTTCTCATTTGGAGGAGTTCAGCTGGGAGGGCTTGCTGGTCAACCAGAGCCACAGCCGGCCCTTCTTTTTCCCAGGTGGTTCCTGCCTGTAGACACCAGGATACCCCTGTAACCAAACTCATCCCTTGGGAGCTGTGATTCCCCAGCCCTTTGGCAATAGCAAAACTTCTACTAAGTGTTAGAATTAGGGACACATCTGTTCTCCTCCCACAGGGGCACAGTAGGATCCCCACTCTCTTCAAAGGTCTGTGTGTGTGAGTGTGTGTGTACGTATGTTTCTGTGTCTCTTTAAGTTTTACATATTCCCTGGGAATCATAAACAAATCTAAGTAACTTAAAAAAAATTGGCTTACAGATGAAACATCCATCTCTTCCTCTTACAAATTATTAAAAATATAAATGGAGTATGAATTCTCCATCTCAAAGTCACTGAAACACGCATTCCATGAGAAATTTTCTCATTATAAAATTATTTTATGGCTCAATTTTAAAAAATCATATTGTTAAAGTAAGAACTCCACCTACTCATGCCACTAGAGAACTCACTGTTGATAAAGCACATACAAGTACGTGTCTACTCTCAGTAAATTCACAATCTAGCAAAGGAGTGAAGTCATGGACACAAATACCAATAACACCACGTAGGAAGTGAGGAGTGGCCAAAGAGTAGAACCGACACAGAGTTGTGGGGGTTCAGATGAAACATATTTCCAAAGAGGGAATACCAGATGCATTTAAAGCAGTATCAATCATCTAAATCAGAATTGTATTTAAAAAAGAAAAAACCAACTAATCCAGTTCAGAGAACTTGAAAATATCTTGAAAAATGGAAATCAAAGGAAAGATGACGAACACCCTCCTTTTTCTCCCCTTCTGTGGGTGATTTTTACACAAAAATCGATATCGTATTTATTCCGTGTAATTGTGCTTCACTAATCAGAGATCCTGTTCTATCATCCTCTCGATTATCTTGTTTTCCTGCCTCATTTGCTTTCTGCTTCCAAACTCTGGCAATATTATCCTACGACATTATCGCAAAGTAGATTTTAACCGAATTTGCGATTTGAAATCATTGATTTTTCTAAGTTTAAACAAACAGAAGCAACTGCCAGATATTTCATAAGGAAAATCTTTTGAAGCAGAGTACTAGACTGTTTCGTGGGATTCCAGTCTGGAAGGAGAAATGCCAAAGGTTTAGGACTGTGAATTTGTAAAATGAATGTGAAAAACGAGCAACAAGCAGAGGGGCAGGAGTAGAGAATTCGCCCCTAACAGAGGGAATTGGAGATGACCCTCTTTGATTATGAGTGCACAGAGCACTTTTCCATGAGACACTCCAAAGCTATTCATGTGTCATGCAACCATTCTTGGCAGTAACTTGCTCTTAAGTCCATTGCATGGGGAGGCTATCAGAAGATTTGGGAGCAGGGACACCTGGGTGGCTCAGCCCACTAAGCGGCCAACTCTTGGTTTCGGCTCAGGTCATGACCTTGGGGTCCTGAGATCCAGGCCTGAGTCGGGCTTTGTGCTCCGCAGAGTCCGCTTGAGCTTCTCTCTCCCTCTGCCCCTCCCACTTGTGGTTCGCACTCTCTCTCTCTTTCTCAAATAAATACATAAATCTTTAAAAAAAAAAAAAAACAGAAGAAGAAGATTTGGGGCAAAAGATTCTATTTTGAAGAACCATGGAAAAGTTTAACTCTGATGGCACTAGAGGGCTCCCTACCTCGGCAGGGATGGGTTTGGCATCGAGGTCTGCGATGGTAGAAGCACCAAAACGGATGTGAGAAACTGGAGTCAGTGCAGCAGGAAAAAGCAATTAGGTAAAACCTCAACAGCAACATCAAGAAGCCAGTGTAGAAGGACAGGGAACAGCAGTGAGAAAGAGGGAGCAGCAGAACGAGGCAGGGAGTAAACTTTAATGATGACTCGAAGAAAGTTCCAGAAACCTGGGCAAGGAAGGGAAGGACAGGGCTTGAGTGCATTGGGTTCCAAAGAAGACTGTGGATGGGGATTCAAAGCCAGAGACTGTCACCATTGCCACCCCACCCCACACTCACTGGTCGCTCTCCTTCTTGAGGAAGGGAGAGACTTCAAAGTGGCCTGAGCTTCCCCAGACACTCTGCAAGTCATATGAATAGGTCCTCAAATTCACTGGCTCTTGTGCCACACAAAGTCTTCTGAGACGTCCTGAGGTGTTTTGCCTGAATCACAAACAGCCCTTTGGTCTTCTACTTGAGACCCCAGTTGATGTCAACTCTCTGCAAAGACTCTTCCCTCCCATTGCCACTGCCCACCCTCCGTGGGAACATGGCCATGCCCCAAGTGCTCACTGAGACACTCCCAGAGCGATGCTCCTGCAGGTGCCAAGGTGAGCCAGTTTCGCTGCAGTTTTCACCACAGCAAAGCAGCTCTCTGTGGCAACCCTCTGTCCCATTCTGCGCCGTCCTGAGTCTCCTGGGCCCTGAAGGGCATGCCTGTGCTACCACAGACCACCATCTTAGTGAAAACTGGTGCTTGGCTTGGGCCCGTAGGCCTCTCCAAAAGGCTCAAATGAGGCCCAGGGGCCCCGTGGGAGGACTCAGACTTGAAACATACAACATGCTGCTCTCCTGTCCCCCCGTCCCCGTCTCTTCCCAGCTGTACGACTTCCTCTCTGAGCAGGTCAGCCTTGCCTACGTGAATCAATTTCCTCAGACAGACACAGGCTGGCCACCTGCCCCCCTAACACATCAGACTTACCCTGAACGATCCGAATCCCAACCACAGGCCCAGCCCGGACTCCTGTTCCTCCGTTAGCCACCACCATTGTGAGGCTGGGCCCTTTGGTAAGACTTGAGGGATAGGGGCGCAAGGGGAGAGTGGTTCAGAAGGCCCCTCTCTGAAACACAGGGAGGGCACATGACCTCTGGGCTGTTTCCAAGAGCCTTTTAGCCTATATGCCCCCCGCCTCAGGAGCTCGAGATGCGGGGCTTAAAGTCAGGATGAGCTGAACCAACTCTACAGCTTGGGCCTTCCAAACAGATGCAAGAGCTGGAGCAGATCGTGTCGGTGCCAGAGTCATTTTTTTCAATTCTAAATTTACTAATAAATTTTTGGGTCAACCCACCCACTTATCACACAAATGTGCATTATATGCACTTCCTGGAGAGTAAACAAAAGCTCCAGATGAGTGAATTCCAGACATGAAATTATTAAAGCTATTTTGCTTGTAAATTCCTGGAACCTGCCAGGCCCAGATGGAAAATTGGTAATTGATATTTATGAACAATACTTTGCGCAGCTGGGGGAACCTGGCTGGCTCATGGAGGGTCACCCACTCCAGCAGGCCTCACTTCCCCACCCCCTCTGTGCCCATCTCGGCAGTTAGAGCCCCACAAACTGCTTTCCTGAGTCCTTTAGCTGTGGCTCGTTCACAGGAAGCCTCTGTGGACTCCGGGGCCTGAGCGGCTGACCACGCGTTCCCGTTCCACTCCACTCACCCAGATTCTGTTGACGCTTGTCAAAATCTTAATTCACAGGAACACCCTGCACCAGATTCTTCGGAGTTCTCGGAGATCTGGGATGGAGAGTCAGCTCTGCTGCCAAGACCTCAGAAATAGCACAGACTGAAATCTGCCAGCTTGTGGCTTTAAAAAATCCGCTCACCTTTCTCAAGAGAAATTAGTGCATGGCAAATGAAAATCACTAATGTTCCTATTCATCTGGCATATTATTCCCCGTGGATGTGAAATGGCTCTTCTCAAGGTTGCATCTAATGGACGTCTTGACCCCTGACGTGCAAACTCAGGAGCTGCTCACCAAGTCAGGTCGTCAGCAGCAAGGGACGAGGAGGACGTGGAGGGGCCCCTGGAGCGGCAGCCCCGGCTCCAAGTCCACCACTAACTGCACAGCTTCTTTCTGTCCCTGGGCCTCAGTTTCTCCAGGTCCAGAGCATCAGCAAAAGCTCCCGGCCCTCCTCGTCCCCATCCACCCTCCACCCTGGGATATCAAGCTCGCATTGGGTCTAAGAGATCCGAACCATTTGAATTTTTAAAGTCAAAGAAGGGATCAGATGTGGGGCTGATCACTAGCTCAATGACTTGCTAGCTTTGTGGCCTCAGATGACACCTATGAACAGATCTGGAGTTTATTTGGGGGGCAGAGAGAGGTGAGAGGGTATTCTAGGACATAAGAAACTGGCCTCACAGAGCAAGGAAGGCCAGAGGGATCCTATTACATTTCGGCTACTCGAATATTTACAAATGTGAACCACCAAACAGAAAAAGTAAGAGGTGATAATTTGCATTATAAAGGAATTCTTAGCACCAAAGAGAATATAAAGCACCAATATACATAGCTCTTGTTTCTGGGCAGAATGGGGCACGTCTGTTGATGGTTTCCATCACGATGAGCTAATGATGGCGCTAGGTGCTTTCACATTATCTCCTCTCATCTTCCCGTTCACCTGAACCCCATGCAGGTCACGTAACCTGCCTGAGGGTCCAGAAGTAATAAACACGGGTAAGATTTCAACTCAGGGTGTTCGATTTCAAGGTTTCAAGTTTCATGTTTTTCTCACCATCCCATAACCCTTCTCAGGCACAGGGAGGATCAACTTAAATTAGTAAATATTTAGGGGTCTCATTGTGAAATATTTCCCTGAAATTAGGCATAATGCAGGTTAAAGGAAAAATAGCACCTAGTGAAACACATACGTCATTAACATCTCAGGCCTCAGAAACCTGACTATCGTAGAACAGGAGGCTCACCTGTACTGCTTTATTGTAGAGACACCCTCGGCTTTTGTCCCCCTGGGTAATCGGTACAAGGCTCCGTGCTCGGGAACAAGGGCTATCTTACCACGACGGCCTATCTTACCATGCCTGGCTCTGCACACATAGACCTTAAGTCCAAACTCAACACAGAGCTTTTTAATTTTCCCCAAGAAAATAAAAAATATTTTATTTGAGTGTTAGCTCTTCCACCAAAGGGAAAGCCTTATAAGAAAAGAGGAACAGATTTGAGTGTATAAAGCTTAAATTTTTTACATGGCAAGAACACTGTAAATGAAGTTGAAAGGAAAGCAACGATTTGGAAAAAAACTTTCGAACACATGATAATCATCAAGTAAATATTAAATACAGAAAGAACCCTTTTAAATTATTTTTTAAATGAGTGTCACAATTTTTTTTAAATTGGGCAAAGGATCTCAACAGGCAATTGGTGAGTCATCAAAAAAGTACAAATTAATATCTTTTTTACTCATTAGATCGGTTGATAAGACAGCAGGGCAAGAGGAAAGTGGTGAGAAGATAGGGAAATTGACCCTTTCGTATGCTGCTAATTAAACTGGATTAGCACAACAGTTCAGAGTGGCGATGTGCATGAAAACAGGTGACGTGTCTACTATTTTGGATGTTTGGTTTTTCAACAAGCATCCACTGCTTGTGCAACACCAACAAAAAAATAGAAAATATTTTTAATGTGCTCACCCTTGACCTGGCACAAGTATTTCCTTAGCATAAATTCTAAGGAAATAGTCACGATGTGTGCAAACATCTAACTTGCAGGCATATGTGAGAGCATTGATTGCAAGGGCGCAAACTGGTGTTACAGAAACCACTAGTTGCTACATCTTTTTTTTTCTTTTCACAGAGCTCTTTGACCCCCCTTCACAGTATCACCTGCAGCTAAATCTGCAAGTGCAAGAAAGTGAAAGTGTTAGGTAGGACTTCCGGGGAGGCTATATTTTAAAGCTGGAGAGGAGTCCTTTGGAGCCTGCCTTCCTTTCTCCTCTGGGCTACTTAGAACTTGGACGTGATGTCCAGAGCTCCTGCAGTCATTTTGGGCCAAGAAGTAACCCTAAGGATGGAAGCTATCTGGAAAAATTATAAGGTGGAAAGGGGAAAGAAGCCTGAGTCTCTCGATGGCAGCCGTACCAGCCCACCGCTGGACTACTTTACATTAAGAAGAAACAAACATTCACCTCGCTTAAGCCTCTGCTGTTTGGAGTTTTCTGTAAATGAAGCTGAGCTGACTTCTAACTTGTACATGGAATTAACAGCCTAAACGTCCAACAGTGGAAAACTAGTTCAGTAACATAGATGCAATTCACATGATAAAACCTAAGTCGCCATTTATAATGATACTATGCAGATAGAGGTCCACGATATATTGGTATTTGATCAAGGCAGGTTTAAAAGCGCTGTGCACAGGATAATCTCGTTTTTGTAAAAGATGAAAATTTATCTTCAAGTATTGAAAAAAGTCTGGAGAGTTAGACACCAAAGTGTTAACAGTGGTTTTCTAGAAGTAGTCAGTTTACTTATGGATAAGTATCAGCAGGCTTGATTAGCCTGTGTTTTTTTATGCAGAATATCTAATTAATGTCATATAATAAGCAGCTATTACGCATCTGACCTGCGTGAGACACTCAGTACCACCTAAACACCTATTTGCTTCCCGTAGAGCAGGGAGAAACAGAAAGGGATAGCTAGCCATCCCTGAAGGCAGTACCGCCACATGACACGTGGGGAACACGGACGGAGCCAAGGGGACATTTAGGAGGCTCTATTCACTCTTGCAGATCATTAGGGAACGGCTAAATAAATTAAAGCTCCACTTCACGAAACAGTGCCTTTAAAGACCCGAAGGGTGAAATACAAAGGCATATTATTTTCCAGGGGCCATATGTGTCTCAAGCAAAGGAAGGAGACTGCAGAGCTGCTTGCAAATGTTCAAAGGACAAGTTTCCAGTTCTACAGCTGTGCTTTATTAGGGAGCTGCAGTCAATATCCGTAAGAATTTGGCGTGAACTTATTTGAGAAAATGTTAACGTGCGTGGAAAGCAGATTTAATATGTATGGAGAGCAGGGACTGATCGCCCACTTTGTAGAGCACAGAAATTCAACAGTCTAATAGATGTATTTAAAAGCTGTCTGTGGGTCTTTCCTAACCTGGTAGGTACCTCCTCTTCTGTCACCCCAGGAGTCCATTTCCTGGTACAGGAGACGAAGGAGGACTCCATTCAGCAGAAGGGAGTTGTCTTCAAGCCCTGGAATTAGTCTGGCCCCTCGGCAATGCCATGATGAAAGGCCATCTCAGGTGCTTCTATCACAAGCCTCCTATTTTCAGGGGTTATGAGTTTTTGCTCTAACATCTCTTCTTTTCCTAAACAGCAGAACAGGGCTGCAGCAGGAGCACGTGGGCAGCTCCTCTGTGCGGCGGCCGGTCACTTCTCAGTCATGTGGCCAGCCACCAGGAAAGAGCACTGGGGTTTCAAATAGCTTTATGGTCCCATCTGGCGTCCCAAAAAAAAGAAAAAAGAAAAAAAAAGCCTCGTTTAACTTAACACAGCCACATTTCTCAAACACCTGGTTCTTTACTGGCATTCTGTCTTAAAAAGTTCTTCCAAAACCAGAACAAAATCTCAGTTATCATTTAACCATTCCTCAGTGTATGTGGTGGGAAATGCTCGCCACCCGTGTGTTTGGGCTCCTGGTGTGGAACTCCAGAGCTGACAGTACTAATAATTTTTACCACCACTACTGGCACCTCCACATCTATGAAGGGCTCAGACTTTGTGCTAAGTACTGGCTACAGAATTCACATCCTACCCACCTCCCGAGCTAGGCATTATCTTCTCCATTTTAAAATGAGAAAACAAAGATTCGGATACCAAGTTCCTTGCCCAATTCATACAGGTAAGAGGCAGATCTGGGATCCACAGCTATGTCTGCTTGACTCTTTCCATCCTGCCAGAACTTTCTTTTTTATTGTAGTAAAAATATACGTAACGAGAAGTTTACCATGTTAACCATTTTTAAGTATACAATTCAGTATCGCTAAATCCACTCACAATGTTGTGTAACCATCATTGCTATCTATTTCCAAAACTTTTTCAAGACTCAAAATGGAAATTCTATAACCCAACAATTCCCTCGTCCCCCTCCCCTAGCTCCTGATAACCTCTATTCTACTTTCTCTATAAATTTGCCTATTCTGGACATCTCATAAAAGTAGAATTACACAATATTTTCCTTTTGTGACTGGCTTCCTTCTCTTAGCATAATGTCTTCAAGCTTCATCCAGGTAGTAGCGTGTGTCAGAATTTCATCCCTTTTTAAAGCTGGATAATCTTACATTGCATGTATATACCATATCTTGTTTATCCACTCATCCATCAGTGGACACCTGGGTTGTCTCCACCTTTTGGCCACTGTGAATAATGCTGCAACGAGCATTGGTGTACAAGCGCCTAACTCTTATTCTCGGTTCTTTCGGGTCTATACTTAGGAGTGGAATTGCTGGGTCACATGGCAATTCTATGTTTGACTTTGTGAGAAATCTAGCCTTTCTCCGCACGTAAAGTATGGCATCGCTTATATAGATTACATATCATATATCACTTATACAATTATATATCAATTTTATACAGATATAAATAAAAGCACACCACACACACACACGCACACACACACACGATCTTTTATTGATTCGGCGTGGAAAGAGAATGCCCTTCAGATCAGACAGACCTAGATTTAAACCCTGGCTGCAGCACTTTCTAGATCTTGGGCAAATCACTTCGTCTCTCTGAGCTGCAATTTCCTCATCTGTAAATGGGAATAATAAAATCTGTCTTGAGGATGTGAAGATTTGATCACAAACGGGCACAATGAAGAGCATGTGCCTGGAAAGAATGGGCCATGGATAAATAGTAACTGTTCTCTCAGTTTTCTAAAACAGCAGAAGACTGCATTTTAAACGTGTAAGATATAATGCTTCTTTACGTCCAATTTATAGGTGAGGAACAAAGCATGCAACATCAGACAAGTCTGGGGACTTTGGATGCCTTGAAGAGAGTTGGATCCATAGTTCACCAGCTCCTGCCCGGGGCAGCAGAGAGTGGGATGGACACACTTGGCTGGCCCTCATTAGCTCTCCCTTGTGCCTTTCCTGCGGCCAAGCGATTGTGAATCAATCAACGTCGCTATGCAATAAAGCTCCCTGACTGCGCGTGGCTCAAAGCACTAAACAACTAAATCCAATTTACCTGGAATACAAAGACATGTCTCACCTCCCCAGATGAGAATAAAAGCCCTTTAAACACAGAGATTATTTTTTATATATCTATGGGGTCCAAATTGGTTGGAGTCAGTGGAACAACTGACATCTTGAGCAGCATAAATGGAATCCAAGTAGCCAACGAGCCTCTTGCCTCTCCTCCTTCTGAGCCCTAACTGAAGACCAGGGCTGCTCGCAGCTCTGAGCGCGCTGCCCTTGAAGAGAGGCACAGCCAGTGTCCAAGAGCGGTGATAACTTGCACCCAAAGGGCACTTCCAGAAATGTAGCTTGATGAGGGTGATTAACTCTCCTGATCAATTTTGCTTTGGGTTCATATGCATTTAATGACTTTTTATCCCATTTAATAATGATAAGGCTGCTTAACACCATCCCTTGTTCCTCACTGTCAATTCTGCCATTTTTGTCTTGCTTCGCCGGTTTCCTGTGACCTTCCTCAATGACGGCTATGGATGGGTCTTCGTTCTCTTTGGGTAACACATGAATACATGTTGAGAGATGAAAAATTTCCGGGACATATACAATTGATGCGATTCGAGAGTGTCCGACTTACTAAGCACAGCCACGGATAGAACCCATCTGCACAGAGCGCCATTCTCAACTCAAATCCAGAGGGCTGTGCGTTATTATTTACATTTGAAACGACAGCCCTAATCAGACCCTCTGACTGGCGAGTTGCCTTAGGATGCAAAATCCCTGTCTTGGCTACTCCTCCGTCAGTGAGGCCAAGAGAGAACGGAGGGTATGCAACCAGAAGCTGGAGGCCCAAGTTTGGGCTGACATAACAAAGTTCAGAGCGCCATGTTTTGTCTTCCCGTCCTCCCTCCAAGTCTAAAGATGTAGGCTGACATTTAGAGCATGTGAGTACTACTTCAACCTCCATCTGTACGCGGAAAGTAGTTCATTAAATAAATGTCTGTCGGTAGTGCAGCTTGAACATAAAGTCTGGTGTTTTATTCGGCCCTGAAGTTTTCTAAAATGATAATGAGCTGGTTCATGAGGCCCCTCATTATGTTAATCCAGATTCCTTCAGGAGCAACCGGGATAAAAGCTGGGGCTGACAGAACCTATCGGTGGATGAACAGAACTCCCTGCCCTCACACGTCTGCGGTGCATGTTGGTGTGACCGAAAGGCTTTGTTCCTAATCTTTTGAGCTGTTCCTTCATTAGACATGTAAAGCTTGCCCTGTCTTAATTTGGCTAGAAACAGCATGCAGATCGTTTGTATTTTAGGAAGGGCAACGAGCACCCAGGAATGTGACCGAAATATTATTGCTGGACTGATTAGAGACGTTACAAAGCTGCCCGTGTCTGCTCTGGACAATTGTCAAAGGGTGATTGCTCTCGTGATGGCGGCATCCGGCAGCTAGAGAGCATGAAGAAAGGATCAGAGCATTCAGAGCACCTGAATCACAATGTCGCTACCCAAAGGATTTCACTACTCGGGGCTTTGAAGGGCAATGCCAAGGAAANAGTGTTATGTGGAGGGGAGCTTTTAAACTCTGAAGACTTGCAAAGAGAATTACATTTTTAAGTTGCTCGATTCGAGGATTTCATTCTTTAAGTAGGTGCAAGCCAAACTATTATTTGAGATCTTTTCATTCATTCACTCAACAAATAGTATTTTACTTCAAAAATTGTGTACACTTAAGATGCACCAGCACCCAATCGGGTGCCAAGATTGAGATAATAGGAAAATCACATCCTCTTATCTACAGAGCACTTACAGCTTTGTAGAGGAGAAATATCCAGCAGAGATTCACACATGTTGTGACGGAGGTGTGACGGATACGATGAGGCACATGAAACTCACTAACCCAAAGTGGGCTCTGAGAGACAGCGGTCAGGGAGGGGGGGCCAGGAGAAGCTTCCCGAAAAGGCTGAAAGCTGATCTAATTCTTGCAGGAAGAGCAGGATTGGCTCTGGGGTCTACAGGACTGGCAAGCAGGACTTGGAGGACAAGGATGTCATGCCTATGAGCCACAAGTGGGGGAGGGGGAGACATGGGGCTGGAGACGCAGGAAAACGTCTGGCCATCTTTTGAAGAGCTGCCCTGCATCATGAAGGCTCAGGAGAGTCAGTGATAATGTTGGCATTTGGGAGAGAAGACCCTGGCTGATCTGGGGAGAATAGCGAAAGCCAATGTCTGAGTCTCTAAGCAGCCAAACTAGATGGCACCGAGTCCATGAAATAACCTTCTCCCTTATACCTCAGGAGAGCCCTCCTGGGAGTCTTACTTCAGTCTAACATGAATGGCAGTTCAATTTTCTAGTTCACAGACTATTTGTGATAGAGAGGAGGAAGGGGGAAGGGTCAAGCTTTAGCGGTAGTAGCAATACCAGCTGCCATTTATGGAGATGTGACCTTGTCCCGAGGGCCTTGTCCAGTTCTCTAGTCCCCACTACATCACATGGGGTAGGTAGGATTATTCTTCCCCTCAAGCAGATGAAGAAAGTGAATTTCTGAAGGTGAAGTGATTCAGCCGAAGTCACACAACAGGTAGGTGGTATCAGTGGGGCTGGCCACCGAGGTCTTTGAGAGCCAACAGCTACATCCTCAACCAATATGTTCCTGGGCTGAAGGGGAGGCACCGCTGGCAGCTGGAGCACAACGCAACGCAGGCACCAGTATTTAGAAAGCAGACACCAGGTACTGGGTAATGGCAGCCAACTGAACACACCTCTCTAATTCTGCTTCCTTCTGAATCCCCACTAAAATTATCATTAAAAGAATTACTACCCGGATTTGGAGGACAGGAGAGGAGGCACACATAATTTGGGAAGCCAGAAGGGCAGGTCACTTAGCTGCTGGGAGAATGCTGATTCCTATGTCAGCAGAGAACTAAGTCCGTTTACACAGAGAATCCTCACAGGACAGAACTTTCTAGCAAGTCCAACACCCAAATATTACATTTCCAGCAAGAGAAAACAAAGGAGAGAGCATGAAAGAAATCATTCAAGAACGTTTCCTAGCACTAAAATGGTTCACCAAGTGCCCACCATAACGAACCTAAGTAAATCCAGGCTGCGTGTGAAGGATCTTACAGACTTCAATGAATAAAAACAGGACATATCAAAGGTTTCTGAAAGCAGCATGGTTTTAGGCCTCTCTACAGCAACACTGGGAGCTGGAAGACAAGAAAGCTTTTCTGAAGAAAAGGGAGCTCCACCCAAGAATTCCATACTCTGCCAAGTGAATGGTTGGGAGAGTAAAATGGGAACATTCTGTCTTTGACATTTGAGGTCTCAAAAAAATTTGTTTTCCACACACTCTTTTCCAGGAAGCAATGGGAGGATATGCTCCATAAAAACAAGGGAGTAAATCAAGAACAAGGAAGGCATGGGGACCAGAGTAAAAGGGGAGCCAAGGGAAGCCCAGGGCTTAAGGAGGAGAGCTCAGACCCGTGAACAGCTGCACACCTGGGGTACAGAATCAAGCAGTCCATAGCAGCGCGTCAGAAGGCTCCGAAGAGGGTCCTTCAAGAAGATAAAATTGACAGAATGCTCGGGGTGTTTAAATATGATAACAAGAGACCTTTCAGTGCCACATGAAGCACGGTGGGTAGACTGGTGTGATCTATGAACTGTTCCAGAAATATATTTTTAGTTGTATTTTTAAAAGTATCTATCTGTGACAGATTAGAAATTTAAAAAAAAAAAGCTAGTCCTTCATCACAGAGAGTTTGAGAAGCACTAATTTCGACAATGGGTTGAATCAGAAATAAATACACAGAAAACTGAAGCAAATTAAAGAAGAAGACAATTATTGACTTGAAAGAAAACAAAATTGCACAGGAAAGGAAAAGCAATTATTGTTTTCTCCATGGTTGAGCCGTGAATAGCATATAGAGTCATAATAATGTAAACACTGAATGTAGATTTAGCTGAAATTATGATAAATGATCTTTGGAGGATGGAAAGTGAGCGTGTGTGGTAGGGATGGGAAAAAGCAAGAGTTAAATCCTCATCTTCCATCAGGGGAAGTCAATAGAGACAGCCAAAAAAAAAGAAAAAAGAAAAGAAAAGAAAAAGAAACAGGTAGCACCCAACCATGTTATTTTCAGATCTGGAAGGAAACTTTTAAGTCAGCTAAAACATTTAAAAGTGCTTCCCTGTGGGGGAGGGGCACTAGGAGCAAGGCAGGCTGGGGACTAGTGTTTTTCCTAACAAACCTTACAGAACTTGTCTCTTTGAAGTAAGTGCCGGTGGAACTCGAATAAAACTAAAAATCTGTCGTCCGTGGACAGACAATTCTGTATACACTGGAATAGTCAGTAAGATGACCTAGGCCTACAGATGATTAAAGACTGTCACCTAATATAATAGTAAATGCTATTGGTGGGGGGGCTATTTTCCAGATAATCTGTTTAAGAAGGCACTTAAGTCTATAGTACATTTCAGAAAGATATCTCTGTAAAATGATTAAAGAAAAAGAAAAGGTTTCATACTCCAAGGGGTAAATCCTCAGCCAATAAGAAAATGTCACTATCTAAGCTAAATCTTTCCATAAGGGTTCCAATAGTATATAGAAAGTTAACCTTGAATATCAAAAGGCCTTGAACAGTAAGTCTAATGATTAATCTGAATAACTTCAAATAATTCTAGGATATATATATTCAATATTCAATATATATATTCAATATGTATAATTCAATATATATATTCAATATTCAATTCAAAATATATATTTTCTCTCTATATATATATATACTTATATATTCTCATATATTCTTAAATACATTCTGATATTCTGTGAGACCTGGGTTCTTAGAGAGAAGCTCCTGGGAATGTCCCAGTAACCCTATATTATAACATGGAAACGCAATATATATATATATTGCTTTACATGTTGTCCACCTATTTTGTGCAGGTTTTTAAGATATTAAGAACCTGTGCTGAATTTATCAAGGTTTACAGATGACATTATACCACAAGCCATATTATTATAATTAGGCATTGTTAAGCATCCAACCGCATTCTATCCACTGGAACAAACACAAAGACAGACAGCCTTTGCCCCGGGGACTCCACTCTAAATAGATAGCCGGGTAATTCAAAGGGGAAAGAAAGAACACAGAAGCTAAGAAAAGCAGCACCATTTTTATCCTTGTTTCTTTGGAAGAGATAAGGTGATTGAAAATGCTGAAGAGGCATGCCTTTGTTCACAGAATCATAAAATCAGAGAATTTAAGAGCGTGACAAAGAGCTTTGGAGACCATCTAATCCATGAGTGTTGAGCGTGAGAAGAAGGGGTAAATTCCATGAAAGAGTG
>NW_024423786.1:35712485-35716311 GCF_017311325.1 Ursus maritimus
CGCTTCATGCATTTTCCTAGGGAGAAGGTCCTTGGTGTTCGTCTAATTATCAAAGAAGCTTGTGAACCTTTGCCTAATCCAACTCTTTCATTTGGCAAATTTATGCATTTTAGAGCTAAGAGGACTCAGACTTGCCATGTACGTGTTTATTCAAGAGAAGGAAAGTCTGGGGAAGAGGCAGGATCTGTCCAGCAGGTAACTAGAAAGTCAGTGGCCGAACTGGGAAAAGAAACTAATTTCCTGATCCCCACTCTGGGTGTCTCTGCCCCAACTCGCTGCCGCTAGCATCTGCCTGTTGACAAATTACACGCTCAGCTAATTATATCAGTTCTTGCATAAGCAGTTAATATTCAGTAAGTGGTCAGGGATTTTTTTTTTTTATGTAAAACATATTTCTACCCAGTTGTCCAAACCAGAAATCTGGGCAACATCTCTGGTTCCTTCCTCTCCCTTCAACACCCTCTTCCCCAACATCTAATCAGTCATTAAGTCTTACCTGTCCTGGGGAACCTGGGTGGCTCAGTCAGTTAAGCATCTGACTCTTGATTTCAGCTCAGGTCATGATCTCAGGGTTGTGGAATGGAGCCCTGTGTCCAGCTCCCCACTCAGTATGGTGTCTGCTTCTCCTTTTCCCTCTGCTCCTCCCCCTCCTCTCTCTCTCTCTCAAACAAATAAGATCTCTTAAAAAATAAAAATAAATAAATTTTCCCTGTCCTTGGCCTAAGTACTTCTGACATTGCCTCGATCCCCCCATCCAGGCCACCCACCACTGCGGCCTCTGACCATGGCAGCCTCCTAACCTGACTCCCCGGAGAGGTTGCCGAGCAAAACATCCAAGGAATTCAGAATCCAATGGGACCACAAAGAGAATAATTTAGTCCAGTCAAGTGGTGACAAATTAGCCACTGCACAGGTAATGAGTTAAAGAAAGTGAAGGGAAATAAGGAGCAATGGTGAGAGCCTCCCAAGGGAAATGGAATGCACTAGGTTGCAGTAAATCCCAGTGGAAGGTATGGCCATGGAAGGTATCCACCAACAATAGAAATCAGAAACTGTCTCTAAGAAAGGGCCCAGTGTGTTCCCTGGTGCCATGGGTAGAATCATGCAGAAGGTCTGTAGTACCAGGTCCCTATGACTGAGAAGTAACAGTATTTTGGTCATGATTTTTTTGACCCAGCTTACCTAGCCTGCCTAAGGTGGCAAACCGCTCTTCTTAACTTGAGTAAGTGACTTTACAAACTGAGAATATTTCAAAAGAAGTACCTTAACCCTGTAATGTAATACTACTAAGAGGACTAAGTCCTATCATCTTCAGGACAATCTGTGTACCTTTGTTATTTAAAAATACGTGGTTGATATGGCATATTGGTGAATCTATGCAAGTTAGTGCAGATGTGGGACTTGTTCTTTAAACTTTTAAAAGGTGCACTAAAATTTGACCAGGTTGGTAAAGGTTTTTAGACTGGTTTAAAATAATATGGCTTGGGGCGCCTGGGTGGCACAGCGGTTAAGCGCCTGCCTTCGGCTCAGGGCGTGATCCCATTGTTCTGGGATCGAGCCCCACATCAGGCTCCTCTGCTATGAGCCTGCTTCTTCCTCTCCCACTCCCCCTGCTTGTGTTCCCTCTCTCACTGGCTGTCTCTATCTCTGTCAAATAAATAAATAAAATCTTTAAAAAAATAAAATAAAATAAAATAAAATAAAATAAAATAAAATAAAATAATATGGCTTGTGATACTTAAGATTTTAATTTATTCTATTTCCAAGAAAGGCTTCAGTGCTCAAGAATCTATTGCCTGTGAGGGGTGTAAGTTTCCCCACTTAGGCATTTGAAACACTGGAAAGAAGTCAAATGTATTAAATAAATCTACACATGTAGTACAATGTGTTTAAGACCATTGAATTAAGACCATTGAACAGTATAATTAGGGATAAATGTTTAGGGGAATTTAACACACATTAATGAAAGTGATCGCTCTTATTTGCAACTCTAATTTAAATACCTGCAACTGTAAATAGGTTCTCCCTGACAATAACAAGACACTCTAAACACAGACAATGTTCACACCATACATAAAAATAGATAAGCTTTTATAAAAATAGAACAGTGACCCATAGTTTGCAGCCCCCTGCCCAGGAAACCAACCCCTTCTCTGCAATAACCAGCCCAGGAGACTACCCTGCTGCGAGTGAGACTTGTAGGAGGTCAGACCGCTATCTCTAGTAACAAGGCAAACAATAACTTCTGTAACAATCAACCCAAAAGGGCCAGGACTTGATGAATCACTGACAGCTTTCCTAACTGTTGTCCCTGCTTCCAACAGAGGACTAACTAGAATAAGCCAAATTTGCACCCCTAACCAATCCTATAGGATGCCCCCATTCTAGTTAGTCTGCCTACAGCTCCCCATGCCAACTGTGGCGGCTCGGGACACAGCTAAAGCCTCTTTCCCTTATTCCCAATCCAAAGCTTTCCCACTCCTCGGCCTGCCATTGAGTCTCTGCCGAAACACAAGTGATAGTGGCTGACTTCCTTGTATAGCTCACTCTGGAAAAATAGCCCCTGCTCATTTTCATTTGGTTCATCTTCATTTCTTTCCACAATAAAATGCTCCCTGGATATTAAAAATTCCAACTGACCTAGGGGTTGTTGTCTCTAATTCATCCTCCATGCTACGGTCAGAGCCACCTTTCCTGCTTCCCTTCCCCTTCCTCAGTATCCACTCCAAACTCGACCACCCAGGGAACATGGCCTGTCCCAACCTACCCTGGCCAACGTCCACTTCTGCTGCCTCTCCCCTCTCTGCACCTTTCTCTCTAGGCTCTGGCTCTACCTCATTTCAGAACCTGGAACCTTGTACCTGGCCCTCTTTCTCATCCACATCACCTGACTAATGCCTCCTTGTCCTTCAGTCTTTGGTCAAACATCACTTCTGCTCTTGTCCTGTGCTCCTCCCTATTGGCACCTACCACACTCTGGTTATTTCTTATTCCTCTGCCCGGCCTGGCCTTGACCGTGAACACAAGGTCAGAAACCCCCTCTGCCTTGCTCACTGTAATCCCAGCGACTAGCTCAGTGCCTGGCATGTGACAGGCATACAAGAATGAACTCATCAATGGGAAGCCGGAGTGCCTGCAGACGTTTTCAGGGATGATACTAACAAGAGGATTTTTACAAGTGCAAAAAATCCACACTGTTTCCAAAGAGGGAAACTTATCTTTAGCTATTTCAATTCAAAAAATATGTTCCAAATGCCCCTGAATGCCAGTCCCTAAACCAGGTGCCAAGGATAGAAAGAAAGTAAGGTATGAATCCCGCGGTCAACCACCGTGCTGGGTATTGGAGATACACAGATGATTAAGATGTGCTCCCTGCCAGCAAGGGACTCACATTATAATGGTAATAACAGACACGAGAACAAATGATCACAACATAGAGTCCGAGAGATCGAATCATAGAAATATGTACAAGGTTTAGAAGCAGCACGGCCGTTATGCCCACACAAATCACACGTTGTCCACCTTCCTCTCTACACCTTACATCTTCCTGAAAGGTTGTGTGCAAATTAAATCATTTGAAATGCCTCCAAGGTACCTTTCTGTTTAAAGAAAGCTTGCCGGGAGTCTTTTTAAAATCAATTCCTAATTTAATTCTTTTGTAAATTTGACACTTAAATAGAATAATCTTTTTTCCGCAAAGCAGATCACAATTGTATTACAGTCTAAGGAGCCAGAATGACCAAGTGTGGGGGGAACACAGTAAACCTTAAGAGGAGGAATTTTCCCTCGGGAGCCTCCTTAGGGGCATTTAAAGTACCCCATCGGA